>NC_057806.1:320182827-320482827 GCF_018294505.1 Triticum aestivum | reverse complement strand
ATAACCTTTTGGAGAGTGGTGTCTCCTAGATTGGTTAGGTGTCACTTGAGAGCCTCCGCCAAGATGGCCTACTTCGTGAAGATCTACCCTAGTGAGGCAAATCCTTCATGGGCGATGGCCATGGTGGGATAGACAAGGTTGCTTCTTCATGGGACCTTTGTGGGTGGAGCCCTCCGTGGACTCGCGCAACCATTACCCTTCGTGGGTTGAAGTCTCCATCAACGTGGATGTACGATAGCACCACCTATCAGAACCACGCCAAAAATCTCCGTGTCTACATTGCATTTGCTCCCTCCAAACTCCTCCCTTCACCTTCATATGCAATTGTTTTACATTCCACTGCTATACTCTTAGAATTGCATGTGTAGGTTGATTACTTGAATTGTGCTAAGTTGCTAAAATCTGCCAAGACTTAAAATTGGGAAAAGGCTAGATTTTTATTTGGTCAAGTAGTCTAATCACCCCCCTCTAGACATACTTTCGATCCTACAAGTGGTATCAGAGCTTTGGTCTCCATTTGCTTTGATTCCCATAGCTTTTGGTGATCATAGCCTTGGTTTCACAACCTAGGAGAGTATGGCATCTAGCAAGGGAAATTACCACCATAGAGGTCCTTACTTTGATGGTACTAATTTTGCTAGTTGGAAGCATAAGATGAAAATGCATATACTTGGACATAACCCTGCCATTTGGGTTATTGTGTGTATTGGCTTGCAAGGTCAATTATTTGATGGGAGAGAACCAAACCGTGAAGCTACCGCGGAAGAGTTGAAGATGCTGCAATACAATGCTCAAGCTTGTGATATTCTCTTCAACGGATTGTGCCCCGAAGAATTCCACAAAATCAGCCATCTTGAGAATGCAAAGGAAATTTGGGATACTTTGATTGATATGCACGAAGGTACCGACTCCGTCAAGGAATCCAAATTGGATGTGCTTCAAAGTCAACTTACAAGTTCAAAATGAAGGATGGTGAAGGTGTCGCTAAAATGTACTCTAGGCTTGCTCTCATCACAAATGAGATTGCCGGCTTAGGAAGTGAAGAGATGACCGATAGATTCATCATCAAGAAGATCCTAAGATCCTTGGATGGAAAATATGATACTGTGTGCACATTGATCCAAATGATGCCCAATTACAAAGATCTCAAGCCAACGGAAGTCATTGGAAGAATTGTTGCTCATGAGATGTCACTTAAGGATAAGGAAGAGCTTCACAACAAGTCAAGTGGTGCTTACAAAGCCTCATGTGATGCTCCCACATCATCAAGTGAGAAACAAACCTTCAACAAAGAATTGAGCCTAATGGTGAAGAAATTCAACAAGTTTTACAAGAGTAGAAGCATGGAAAGAAATTCCAAGTCAAGGTCCTACAATGACAAAAGATCTTCTAGTCGTGAGCGCAATTGCTACAGTTGTGGAAGACCCGGACACTATTCCAATGAGTGTATGGCTCCCTACAAAAGAAGAGAAGATTCTCCCAAAATAAGAACTAGAAGAGAAGAATCACCACCAAGAGAGAGGAGTAGAGATGACCGTTATGAACAAAGAACATCACGAAGAAGCAAGGATTCAGAAAGGAAGGACAAGTCATCAAATATTTACACAAAAAGAAGACATCAAGCTCATGTTGGTGAATGGGTATCCGGCTCCGACTCCGACAATCACTCTGAAAGAAGTTATCACTCCGACTCCGAATATACTCAAGATGAAGATGTTGCCGGTCTAGCACTTGTGTCAACCAACTCCTACGATATATTTGACTCACCAAATGAAGGAATTGGAAGATGCTTCATGGCTAAAGGCCCAAAGGTATCACACCCCGAGTATGTTGATTTCAATAGTGATGAAGATGATTTGCTAGGTGATGATGATTTACTTGTTGACAACTCTAGTTATGAAAACTATGATGAACTTGCTATTAATCATGCTAATCAAGATAAAATGAATGACAATGATAAGAAGGAGATTGAGTGTCTAACTAAAGAACTAAACACTCCTAAGTTAGCTCATGAAACTACCTTGGAAGATCATCAAGAACTTTTAAAGACTCATGAGAAGCTACGCTTTGAAAAGCTCAACCTTGAGCAAGAGCATGAGTTCTTAAAGGCAATCAATGATGATCTTTGCAAGAAAAGTTCTTACATAGCCAAGCGTTTACTCTTGTCTACTTTCATGCCACAAGTTAAATCTAGCAACAAGAACAAGAAAGATTCTTCCTCTAGTAGTAACAACAATCATGCTAAATCCAATGATGTTGCTTCTAGTAGTTCTCTTGATTCCACTAATGATTCTCGTAGCCAAGTTACACTTGAGCAAGAAAATAGCTTATTGAAGGGAATTATAGAGAAAGGTGTTTACAAGAGTCCTGCCAGAAGTAAGCAATTTGAGGAAATTGTACGCAAGCAAGGAAGACACCAGAAGAATCAAGGTGTTGGTTTTGAACGAAAGTTCGATACCAATGGAGTTGAGTGGGAAGAAGATCAATACCCCAAGACTAAGTTTCTTCCTGAACAAGAGAAGTATGATCCTACTTCTTTCCAAGGAACACAAGCTCAAGATGATCTTCCACCACAAGATCACGAGCTAAAAGGCAAGGACAAGCTTCAAGAGGAGATTGATGCATTTGAAGAAGCACCTAAGGCCTTGGTCAAGTGGGTTCCCAGGACTACATCAAGTTCCACTTCATCAAGTACGACTACAACTCCAAGGATCCCCATCAATATGGTGTGGATCCAGAAGAAGAAGAACTAGAGAGTTCTTGAGGGTGACTCTGCCAACATACTTCACTCTTATCATTTTGGCAAGGACAAGTGTAAACAACTTCCATATCTTGCACTAGTTCAAGGAGTCACAAACCCTCTTGTTGGTAAGACAAGGGACAAGGTAACCTAATGCATTCATGGACATCGTCTCATGTGAATATCACTCTATGTCTATGGATATCCTTGTTTGTTCCTTGTGGGACTAACCCGTGTAGGTATTGAAAGTGCAACTCATTCCAAAGGATTGCTTTGAATGATCTACATGAACATTGAGCATCTACATCTTCAACACCTACATGAAGTCATCATTGACAAAACCCAAGGTTAGTTCATCCCTCTTAGGGGGGATATCACATTAGGGGGAGCTTTACTCTAATCAATTGAGCTAAAGCAACTCTAATGATGTGAGCACAACAATACTTTATGTAAAAGTGGCAAACCCACTTGTGCTTAAACGATGAGCATGACCTATGATAAAATGTTCTCATTTGACTCCTAAGTCAATATACTCATATATAGATGACCTAGTCATCGCCAAATTGCTTGATATATGCTAGAGTGATTGTGCATGCTTTGTCACATATTTCATTTGTCATTTCATTGTGTGAGCATGTTGGATGCATGTTTTACTCATTCGAGGACATCCATTTGTTGCTTTGATTGTTTGGCTTTTTCTCTTTTGCCAAATGGATGGACGAGAATGCCTAAGAACTCCCTCTAGCTATCTATGATTTTCTCGTCTCAAACTCTATTCATGCTACATCGCAAAGTTTGATCAAGTCAGATTCGAACCACTTTGTGTGAGGAGCACTTGGAGTCCCCGATTTGTCATAGACTTAAACTTCCAAAACCTCTTTGTGTATTTCGGTATGACCGAGT
Organism: Triticum aestivum; assembly: GCF_018294505.1. Taxonomy (NCBI): domain Eukaryota; kingdom Viridiplantae; phylum Streptophyta; class Magnoliopsida; order Poales; family Poaceae; genus Triticum; species Triticum aestivum. The sequence goes on along the minus strand of NC_057806.1, from coordinate 320,479,184 downwards.
CATCCATTTCGGTCACACCGAGATCACTAAGTTGATCTAGGTTTTCAATCTCGGTGCAACCGATTTGAACTTCTCGGTCACATCGAGTTGTAGTAACCGCTTGCGATTCTGCATCTCGGTGCCACCGAGTTGTTCCACTCGGTCACACCGACAGGTTCGGGATATATAAACCCACGGGTGAGATTTTGGAAATTTCTTCGAAAACACTCAGCCCGCGCGTATCCTGCTCTGCCGCCTCGGGTCTTCGGATCGTCTTATCGCTGCCAGAGACCTCCCGCCGCTGGTTTCCATCACCGTCAACGGAATTCTGCCCCTCCGTTGCCGCCGTAGAGAACTCTGCCGAACTAGGGTACGAGTTCGATCCTTTGTGTTATTCTTTTAACTCTGATTTGTAGCACATTGCTCTGCCATGATCATCACTATGTATGCAAACACTCTATCCATTGAAAACATCCTTTAGGTTAGATTTGATTTTAAGATTTAGGGTAAGGTCTCCATCGAACTCATCTCAGACCGACCGAATTGTATAAATCGGTCTCACCGATTTGGCTTAGGCCATTGCACTTGCACATTCGGTCAGACCAAAAACTGCAAATCGGTGTGACCGAGTTCGATTCTTTGTGAAATCCTAGCAGTCTCGGTGCCACCAAACTGTGACTCGGTCTGACTGAGTTCACCAGTTTAGGTTCCAGATGCTGCTTTGGTATCACCGAGTTTACAAATCGGTAGCTCCAAAATGCTTTTTGTGGAGAACTAAAACTAAGTTTTTAAGTCATCTGTTTTGCAAGAACTCTGCACTTTGTGATGCTCATCCACTCTACCTCATATATATCTATTCACAGGGTCTACTGTCAGTAAGTTTGCAGAGATGTCTGACCAGAGCGACAGCCAGAACAGGTCTGAAGAACAAGTCCAATTGAGTGAGGCACTAGTCCCTCAAGCAGTTCTGATGATGGCAGCAGGAGCACACCAAGTAACTTTCCCAAAGAAGCCACCAGGTCAAGGAAGAAGAAAACCTCAGATTCTGAAGATGAGGACTATGTGGCTGTTGAGGAGGAAGTCAGCTCCAAGAAGAAGGTGCTGAAGAAGGAATATGGCACAACTGCAACAACTAAGCCTGGCTTGCATAAGAAGGCCCCTGCCAAGAGGGTGCCAACCTTAAAGGTTAGAGCCTCAACTGCTGAAACCTCCAAGCCAACTGGAGAGGCTATTGGAGAAGGAAAGAAGAGGAAGGAAAGGGTCAAGAAGACTACTGCCAGAGTGCTTGGTAGATCCTCCATTATGAGAGATCCAGAAGAAGATGAAGAGGAAGAGGATGCTGCTCCAGCTCCCAAGTCTCAGAAGCTCATGGGAGATGCTATCAAATCAGGGGCTACTGCTTCGAAGCCCAAATCTGCTCCCAAGGCTGCTGCTCAGAAGCCTTCTACACCCAAGAGAAATACTAGAAGTATTCCTGCAACAGAAAAGAACAAGGCCCCAGTGCCTCAAGCTGAAGAAGAGGATGAAGAGTCTCTTGTTTTGAGAAAGTTGAAACCCAAAATCCCAGACCACAATGATGCTCATCCAGTCGCTGAGGACATGCACATCAGGAAAGATGCATGACTGAGATTTTGGAGAGAGTCTGATCCCTATGCTATTAGGAGGAGGACTGCAGTTGACTACAGGTTCCACACAAAAGAACAGGAAGACTTCTATGAGACAATTTTACTCGACAAGAAGCCCATTGTTTGTGACATGAGATGGGTTGATTGGGAATACATCAAGGAGAATGAAGATCACTTCCCAGGAGTATATGACAGCTTCAAAGCATGTGGAGTAGATGAGTTTGTTGGACAAAAGCTCACAAAATGGAATGATGTGCTGATCATGCAGTTTTACTCCACTGCTCACTTTTACCCAAATGGGAAGATCATATGGATGTCTGAACGTACAAGGTACCAATCCACAGTTGAGGAGTGGGCCAAGCTAATCAATGCCCCACAATAACATGAAGATGACTTGGATGTGTATGCCAAGAAGAAGAAAGACCACAACTCCATGGCAAACATGTACAAAGAGATCCATGATAAAGCTTTGGAGACTCACAAGCTTGGATCTGTACATTTCTTGTTGTCTGGTCAACCTACCATCAACTGGATCTTAAGGCACACATTGCTACCCAAGTCAGGAGATCACAAGATGATCCGAGGACATTCCATCAACATGCTGCAAATCTTTGATGTCCCTCAGAAGTTCAAGGTCATGAGTCTGATTGTAGAGACAATCAAGAGGACTGCTGGTGACCAAAAGAGAAGTTGTGGGTATGCTCCACATATTCAGGAGGTCATCAATTCTAAGATGGGCATAGGAACATATTTGCTGGACAAGGAGCATCTACCCTTATATCCTGATTTTGAAGACAACACAGTAGTGATGAATGAGGAGGAACCATCATCAGCTCAAGCACAAGAGAAGAGAGCCAAAGCTAAGGCAGAGAAAGCTACAAGGATGCCAAGTGCAGAAGAAGCATCTCAGGTATTCCTCAAGTCAAAACAAGATCAATTAGGCTATCTGATTCAAGCTACACTGAGGATTGAGAAGGGCTTGGCCACCCTGACTTAGAATTAGGAGAGCCTGGAGAGGATTGTTGAGAAAAAATTCTATGATCTTGACCTCAAGGTAACTGAGATATAGACTGCATTTGAGCAGCTTCAGGAGGAAGCAGAAGAGAGGAGAGGGAAGGCAACTACTGATGCTTTTCAGCGAGTGCCACATGGTCAGCGGTCTGCTGCAGTGCCAATTTCAGATGCTAGAGCTACATTGTCAGCACCAGCAGCTATAGCTCCAGTGCCACCTCCAGCACCCACTCCACCAGCTCCAACTACATCAATAGATGCCTTCGTCCTTGGAGTTCTCTCTACATCACCTCCCGAAGACCAAGCTTGAGAGACGCATAGCACTATGCATATTTGAACTTTTTGGTAACTTGTTGCCAAAAGGGGAGAAATATGTATAGATCATAGGCTTCGAGAGAGTGTTTTGCTTCTGTGTGCCTTTGGTTGAACTTTTTATTGTGTGAGATATTTTATGTCCTTGTGTGATATACTTGTGTGATCTTGTGGTTGATCATTTGCTACCTTAATGCTTGGTTGGATGATACTATATTTTATATCTCATATATGATCATTAACTTGCTTGGTGATGAGTGCTTGCTTTTAATTTCTATCATTTTGAGCACTCCACCAATATGTATGTGACATGGAAGAGTAACCCATGATCCTAATAGATTGTGCATTTGTATTCAAAAGCAAATCTTAAATAATGCACAAATGTAGGGGGAGCTCTTGCTTATCACATACTTCTCAAAGCGACGATGTTTTTCAATCTTATGATCATTTTTCGAAGCTTTGATCTATATGTTGTCATCAATTACCAAAAAGGGGGAGATTGAAAGTGCAACTATCGCTGGGTGGTTTTGGTAATTCCTAACAACATATAGCTCATTGAGCTAATGCTATTTTAAGATAAATATTTCAGGAAAGCTCAATGATTGGCATGGCATGGATTAGAAAGTGGACCCCTCAAAATGCTAAGGACAAAAGATTGGCTCAAGCTCAAAGCACAAGACTCTACATTTTACTTTTAGTGATCCAAGATCACATTGAGTCTACAGGAAAAGCCAATACTATTAAAAGGGGGTGAGGTGTTGCTTAATGAGTTACTTGCTCAAAATGCTTAGTGATGTGCTCCAAAAACCCTCAACTACTTTCTCATATCCACATATGTCCCAAACCAAAAGTCAAACTCGGCCCCACCAAAATCTTCTATCCGGCGCCACCGAGTTCATTTGACATAGCCACTACCACAAACCCTAGTCACTTCGGTCTCACCAAGATGGGATTGCAACCTCTCTGTTTCCCTTCGTAACGTTTCGGTCCAACCGAGATGAGCGATCGGTCCCACCGAGATTGCAATGCAAACTCTCTGTTTCCCCTTCGTAACGTTTCGGTCTAACCGAGATGAGCGAATCGGTCCCATCGAGTTTGCCTGACCAACTCTCTGTTTGTCTATTACCAAAGTCGGTCCCACCGAGTTTGTGTAATCGGTCTCACCGAGATTACGTTATGCCCTAACCCTAATGGAATCGGTCCCACCGAGTTGACATGTTGGTCCCACCGAAAACCCTAACATTCACATTTTGAACTAAATCGGTCTGACCGAGTTTTATAATTCGGTCCCACCGAGTTTGGTGATTTGTGTGTAACGGTTAGATTTTGTGTGGAGGGTATATATACCCCTCCACCCACTCTTCATTCATGGAGAGAGCCATCAGAATATGCCTACACTTCCAACATATATTTTCCGAGAGAGAACCACCTACACTTGTGTTGAGGTCAAGATATTCCATTCCAATCACATAAATCTTGATCTCTAGCCTTCCCCAAGTTGCTTTCCACTCATATCATCTTTCTACCAAATCCAATCCTATGAGAGAGAGTTGAGTGTTGGGGAGACTATCATTTAAAGCACAAGAGCAAGGAGTTAATTATCAACACACCATCTATTACTTTTTGGAGAGTGGTGTCTCCTAGATTGGTTAGGTGTCACTTGGGAGCCTCCGTCAAGATTGTGGAGTTGAACCAAGGAGTTTCTACGGGCAAGGAGGTCACCGACTTCGTGAAGATCTACCCTAGTGAGGCAAGTCCTTCGTGTGCGATGGCCATGGTGGGATAGACAAGGTTTCTTCTTCATGGACCCTTCGTGGGTGGAGCCCTCCGTGGACTCGCGCAACCGTTACCCTTCGTGGGTTGAAGTCTCCATCAACGTGGTTGTACGATAGCACCACCTATCGGAACCACGCCAAAAATCTCCGTGTCTACATTGTGTTTGCTCCCTCCAAACTCCTCCCTTTACCTTCATATGCAATTGTTTTACATTCCACTACTATACTTTTAGAATTGCATGTGTAGGTTGATTACTTGAATTGTGCTAAGTTGCTAAAATCTGCCAAGACTTAAAATTGGGAAAAGGCTAGATTTTTATTTGGTCAAGTAGTCTAATCACCCCCCTCTAGACATACTTTTCATCCTACAAACTGCACCTGAAAGAGTTAATATCTACTGCAAAGTATTTAGTAGCAAAGTAATATGGAAGTAACAGTAGCGGTGGCAAAAGTAACAGTATTGGTTTTGTAGTGATTGTAACAGTGGCAATAGAAAAGTAACTAAGGAAAGATCAATATATGAAAAGCTCGTAGGCAATGGGTCAGTGATGGATAATTATGTCGGATGTGATTCCTCATGCAACAGTTATAACATAGGGTGACACAGAACTAGCTCGAGTTCATCAATGTAATGTAGGCATGTATTCCGAATATAGTCATACGTGCTTATGGAAAAGAACTTGCATGGCATCTTTTGTCCTACCCTCCCGTGGCAGCGGGGTCTTATTGGAAACTAAGGGATATTAAGGCCTCCTTTTAATGGAGTACCGGAAAAAAGCATTAACACTTAGTGAATACATGAACTTCTCAAACTATAGTCATCATCGAGAGTGGTCCCGATTATTGTCACTTCGGGGTTACCGGATCATAACACATAGTAGGTGACTATTGACTTGCAAAATAGGAACTAGAACTCACATATATTCATGGAAACATAATAGGTTCAGATCTGAAATCATGGCACTCGGGCCCTAGTGACAAGCATTAAGCATAGCAAACTCATAGCAACATCAATCTCAGAACGTAGTGGATACTAGGGATCAAACCCTGACAAAACTAACTCGATTACATGATAAATCTCATCCAACCCATCACCGTCCAGCAAGCCCACGATGGAATTACTCACGCGCGGCGGTGAGCATCATGAAATTGGTGATGGAGGAAGGTTGATGATGATGATGGCGATGGATTCCCCTCTCCGGAGCCTCGAACGGACTCCAGATCAGCCCTCCCGAGAGAGATTAGGGCTTGGCGGCAGCTCCGTATCGTAAAACACGATGAATCCTTCTCTCTATTTTTTTCCCCGAACGTGAATATATAGAGTTGGAGTTGAGGTCGGTGGAGCCTCAGGGGGCCCATGAGATAGGGGGCGTGCCCGCCACCCTCGTGGACAGGGTGTGGGCCCCTAGTGTTGATTCTTTCGCCAGTATTTTTTATATATTCCAAAAATATTCTTCGTGAAGTTTCAGGTCATTCCGAGAACTTCTGTTTCTGCACAAAAATAACACCATGGCAATTCTGCTGAAAACAGCGTCAGTCCGAGTTAGTTCCATTCAAATCATGCAAGTTAGAGTCCAAAACAAGGTCAACAGTGTTAGGAAAAGTAGATACGATGGATACGTATCAACTCCCCCAAGCTTAAACCTTGGCTTGTCCTCAAGCAATTCAGCTGACAAACTGAAAGTGATAAATAAAAACTTTTACAAACTCTGCTTGATCTTGTTGTTGTAAATATGTAAAGCCAACATTCAAGTTTTCAGCAAAGATTATGAACTAGCCATATTCACAATAACATTTAGGTCTCATGTTTACTTATATCAATGGCATAATCAACTAGCGAGCAATAATAGTAAATCTCGGATGACAACACTTTCTCAAAACAATCATAATATTATATAACAAGATGGTATCTCGCTAGCCCTTTCTGAGACCGCAAAACATAAATGCAGAGCACCTCTGAAGATCAAGGACTGACTAAACATTGTAATTCATGGTAAAAGAGAGCCAGTCACAGTCATACTTAATGTAAACTAATAGTAATGCATGCAAATGACAGCAGTGCTCTCCAATTGGTGCTTTTTAATAAGAGGGTGATGACTCAACATAAAAGTAAATAGATAGGCCCTTCATAGAGGGAAGCAGGGATTTGTAGAGGTGCCAGAGCTCGATTTTTGAAATGGAGATGAATAATATTTTCAGTGGTATACTTTCCTTGTAAACATAACAACCGAGAGATCTCGATATCTTCCATGCTACACACATTATAGGCGGTTCCCAAATAGAATGGTAAAGTTTATACCCCCTACCACCAACAAACATCAATCCATGGCTTGTCTGAAACAACGGGTGCCTCCAAGTAACAACATTCCTGGGGGAGTTTTTTTTGCAATTATTTTAATTTAAGCATTGGACTGGGCACCCCGGTTACCAGCCATTTCTCGTGAATGAGGAGCGGACTCCACTCCTCTTGAGAATAACCCACATTGCATGGAAGATATAGACAACCCTAGTTGATACATGAGCTATTCGAGCATACAAAACAGAATTTCATTTGAAGGTTTAGAGTTTGGCACATACAAATTTACTTGGAACGGCAGGTAGATACCGCATATAGGAAGGTATGGTGGACTCATATGGAATAACTTTAGGGTTTATGGAAGTGGATGCACAAGCAGTATTCCCGCTTAGTACAAGCGAAGGCTAGAAAGGGACCATTGGAGGAGTCACATACCGAAGAAGAATCCCCCAAAGCAGTTTTGTAAATGGAGCTTTAATCAAGGAGATCAAAAATGGCAGCAAGATGAGCTAGAACTCGGGTGTGAGCTGGTGGGTGATTTTTCTGGAGGAAGACGAAGTGTGTGGGTGCAAGAATAAGTGGAGGGGGCCCGCGTGGGGTCCACGAGGCAGGGGGCGCGCCCTGGACCCTCGTGTCCAGGTGGTGATCGAGGCCCCCTGGTGTGTTCTCAGTGCCAATAATTCATAAATATTCTAGAAAAAAATCATATAAATTTTTAGGGCATTTGGAGAACTTTTATTTTTGGGGTATTTTTTTATGGCAAGGATAATTCAGAAAACAGACAGAAAATACTATTTTTGCTTTATTTAATCTGAATAACAGAAAGTAAAGAGAGGGTACAGAGAGTTGTGCTTTCTAACTTCATCCATCTCATGCTCATCAAAAGGAATCCACTAACAAGGTTGATCAAGTCTTGTTAACAAACTCTTTTCGAATAACATGAAACCGGAGAATTTGTGAATAACACTAGGTTACCTCAACGGGGATATGCACATCCCCAACAATAAGAATATCATATTTCTTCTTGACAGCAGGAAGAGGAAATTCAAAACCTCCAATAGTAATTGTTGAAGTTTTTCAATAGAATTGATACTGTGGACTTGAGGTTGTTTCCTCGGAAAGTGTACCGTATGCTCATTACCATTAACATGAAAAGTGACATTGCCTTTGTTGCAATCAATAACAACCCCTGTAGTATTAAAAAAAAGGGTCTACCAAGAATAATAGACATACTATCGTCCTCGGGAATATCAAGAATAACAAAGTCCGTTAAAATAGTAATGTTTGCAACCACAACAGGCACATCCTCACAAATACTGACAGGTATAGCAGTTGATTTATCAGCCATTTGCAAAGATATTTCAGTAGGTGTCAACTTATTCAAATCAAGTCTACGATATAAAGAGAGAGGCATAACACTAACACCGGCTCCAAGATCACATAAAGCAGTTTTAACATAGTTTCTTTTAATGGAGCATGGTATAGTTAGTACTCCTGGATCTCCAAGTTTCTTTGGTATTCCAGCCTTAAAAGTATAATTAGCAAGCATGGTGGAAATTTCTGCCTCCGGTATCTTTCTTTTATTTGTAACAATATATTTTCATATACTTAGCATAAGGATTCATTTTAAGCACATCAGTCAAATGCATATGCAAAAAAGATAGGTCTAATCATTTCAGCAAAGCGCTCAAAATCCTCATCATCCTTTTTCTTGGATGGTTTAGGAGGAAAAGGCATGGGTTTCTGAACCCATGGTTCTCTTTCTTTACTGTGCTTCCTAGCAACAAAGTCTCTCTTATCATAACATTGATTCTTTGATTGTGGGTTATCAAGATCAACAACAGGTTCAATCTCTACATCATTGTCATTGCTAGGTTGAGCATCAACATGAACATCATCATTAACATTATCACTAGGTCCATGTTCTTACCAGATTGTGTTTCAGCATCAGAAATAGAAATATCATTAGGATTCTTAGGTGTGTCAACAACAGGTTCACTAGAAGCATGCAAAGTCCTATCTTTTTCCTTTTCTTCTTCTTAGAAGAACTAGGTGCATCAACATTAATTCTCTGAGAATGTTGCTCAATTCTCTTAGGGTGGCCCTCAGGATACAAAGGGTTCCTGAGTCATTTTACCCCCTCTAGTCACAACTCTAACTACATTATCATTTTTCTTATTATCTAATTCATTGAGCAAATCATTCTGAGTTTTAAGCACTTGTTCTACTTGAATGGTAACCATAGAAGCATGTTTACTAATAAGTTTAAGTTCACCTTTAACTCTAGACATATAATCACTCAAGTGTTCAATCATATAAGCATTACGTTTCAATTGTCTACCAACATAAGCATTGAAGTTTTCTTGCTTAACCATAAAATTATCAAACTCATCCAAGCATTGGCTAACAAACTTAGTAGATGGTATTTCACCCTTATCAAATCTATAGACATAATTTACCTTTACTACATGTGTCGGGTTATCAAGACCATGTATTTCTTCAATAGGTGGTAAATTCTTAACATCTTCAGCTTTAATACCTTTTTCTTTCATAGATATCTTTGCCTCTTGCATATCTTCAGGACTGACGAATAGAATACCCCTTTTCTTCGAAGTTGGCTTAGGAGTTGGTTCAGGAAGTATCCAATCATTTTCATTACTCAACATATTATTCAATAGCAATTCAGCGCTATCAACTGTTCTTTTCCTGAAAACACAACTAGCACAACTATCCAGGTGGTCTCTGGAAGCATGGGTTAGTCCATTATAAAAGATATCAAGTATTTCATTTTTCTTGAGAGGATGATTAGGCAAAGCATTAAGTAATCGGAGAAGCCTCCCCCAAGCTTGTGGGAGACTCTCTTTTTAAGTTTGCACAAAATCATATATATTTCCCTTAAGTCAGCTTGTTTCTTATGAATGGGGAAATATTTAGCAGAGAAGTAATAAATCATATCCTGGGGACTAAATCATATCCTGGGGACTACACACACAACCAGGATCAAAAGAATTAAACCATATTTTAGCATCACCCTTTAATGAGAATGGCAATAACTTAAGGATAAAGTAATAGCGAGTTTTCTCATCATTAGTAAACATGGTGGCTATATCATTTAATTTAGTAAGATGTGCCACAACAATTTCAGATTCATAGCCATAAAAAGGATCAGATTCAACCAAAGTAATTAACTCAGGGTCGACAGAGAAATCATAATCCTTATCAGAGATACAAATAGGTGAATTAGCAAAAGCAGGGTCATGTTTCATTCTAGCATTCAAGGATTTTTCTTTCAGCTTAGCAAACAATTTCTTAAGATCATATCTATCATTGCGAGCTAAAAAGTCTCTAGCAGTTTCTTCATACATAACATAACCCTCAGGCACAACAGGAAATTCATATCTAGGGGGAGAATTTTCATCATCACTTTCATCAATATTATCAGTTTTAATAATTTCATTCTCTCTAACCCTAGCAAGTTGTTCATCAAGGAATTCACCTACTGGCACATTATTATCAAGCATAGAAGTAGTTTCATCGTAAGCATCATGCAAAGCATAAGTGGCATCATCAATAACATGCGACATATGAGAATTAATAGCAGGAGTAGGTGTCGCAAGTTTACTCATAACAGAAGGTGAATCAAGTGCAGAGCTAGATGGCAGTTCCTTACCTCCCCTCGTAGTTGAGGGATAAATCTTGGTTCTTTCATCTTTCAAGTTCCTCATAGTGATCAACAGATATAAATCCCAAGTAACTCAAAGAATAGAGCTATGCTCCCTGGCAACGGCGCCAGAAAATAGTCTTGATAACCCACAAGTATAGGGGATCGCAACAGTTTTCGAGGGTAGAGTATTCAACCCAAATTTATTGATTCGACACAAGGGGAGCCAAAGAATATTCTCAAGTATTAACAGTTGAGTTGTCAATTCAACCGCACCTGAAAGACTTAATATCTGCAGCAAAGTATTTAGTAGCAAAGTAATATGGAAGTAACGGTAACGGTGGCAAAAGTAACAGTATTGGTTTCGTAGTGATTGTAACAGTGGTAACAGAAAATTAACTAAGCAAAGATAAATATGTAAAAATCTCGTAGGCAATGGATCAGTGATGGATAATTATGTCGGATGCGATTCCTCATGCAACAGTTATAAGATAGGGTGACAGAGAACTAGCTCCAGTTCATCAATGTAATGTAGGCATGTATTCCAAATATAGTCATACATGCTTATGAAAAAGAACTTGCATGACATCTTTTGTCCTACCCTCCCGTGGCAGCGGGGTCCTATTGGAAACTAAGGGATCTTAAGGCCTCCTTTTAATAGAGTACCAGAACAAAGCACTAACACTTAGTGAATACATGAACTCCTCAAACTATAGGCATCATGTAGCGACCCGACCTCAAACGGTCAAGTCTATGTGCTTTAGTGTAATCCCTGGATCGGTAATGCTGACACACACAATACTCGAAGGATTTATAACAGAGTGGCAATCACACACTTATTACATTGAATGTCTCAAGAGAGAACTTAATACAATAAATATGGCTTAAGGCCATCTAATATGATAACAATGGAAGGCTTGGAAGATAAAGTGAGTCCATCAACTCCAACGGCATGGCTGAGTGCATGACAAATGACCTATCACACCTTACTACTCGTCTAAAAAGTCTGCAACATGATACGTTGCAGCCCGAAAATGGGTCAACACATGGAATATGCTGGCAATGTAACACATGAGAGTAAAAAGCTGTCACTATATGCATATATGGCTGGTGGAGGCTGTATGGTTAATATGTTCTGTGAAAAGCCAATTTTTTCCTACAACAAAGGAATATATTTTATTTAACTTTCATGGTAGTTGAATAATATTGAGAAGGTTCCTCCAACTCAATCCCAATTAAAAGTAATTATCAACCCAACAAATTAATTTAGAGTGATGAGATCCATATGATAATCCAAGAACCAGATAGTCAAGATGTCCATAACCGGGGACACGGCTAACCATGATTAATTTGTACACTCTGCAGAGGTTTGCGCACTTTTCCCCACAAGACTCGATCTCGTCCGTTGGATTTCTCGCACTACAGGGTGTTTGAGAAACGGATGACCTAGACACAATCTTTCAGAAGCATTTTCTCTTTACTCTGGGCGGACTGGTACACCTACAATCCCCTAATTCTGCTAGTCCACCTCTTCAAGAACTCACGCAACTTACTCAATTATGCCAGAGCCCATAATGGCTTGTGGCTGCACACAGAAGTTTCTAGCATGAATAGTCTTATGACCCCTTTGAGCCTGGGTGGCGGACCTTAGGATGATCACACGGGTACTTCGGGATATCCTAGGACAACATTGGATTCCCCAGGTGCCCACAAGCAATCCACCTAGATGTGTATTAAAGTTGCCACCTTAAGATGAACCGTTAATTAACAACTCACATCCGTCATGGATACACTCAAACCCAAACCATGTCTACGAGCATAGCATGGCAATATAAGCATAACGTAGAAGTAACTCCCAAGGGTTTGATAACAAAACAGGTAATAGGTTCTACCTCATTATCTACTTCCCAGACCCACATGTTAAGAGATCCTACTCATGCAATGTGTGAAGGTTGAAACTAATGCATAAAAATGGGTGATAAAGGGGTATGATCAAAGTGTTACTTGCCTTGCTGACGATCTGCAAATCCTAAAGACTCGTAGTAGCATGCTTCACACTCCGGGTGTTCTATTGCAAGCAAACAATAGCATACATAAGAAATCAAGCAAAGATGCACGGGTAAATCTCAAATAAGAAGATCTAACCGGAAATTTCAACTGAAAAACTCCGGTTTGCAAAAAGAATCAAATCAAACGGAGCAACAAAACTCAAACTATGAAAGAAACAAGATCCGATTACTAATATGGACTAAAGTCAAATTTACAATACCAAAATCTTGTTCAAGTTGGTTAAACAGAAAGAGGGCTTCGAGACGAAGATCTAGGCGCTTGAATCGCCTGATTCCGATAAACGAGCGAAATGATAAACTAAAACGAAAAACAGGGCAGAAATCACAATCGAAAATAATCGCGGAAAAACCCTGGAAAAAGAAAACTCACGAACAGGCTAACGAATGAACGCTCGCTGTCTCCGGTTAACGGGTGAAAACCGTTCGTTAAAACGAACATACGAACGGGCGTTCGCTAAATAACTAAACTGGGAAAAAATAAATAAAACCAAACTGATCTATAAAAATATGGATCTAGGGTTTTTACCGGAAAAACCGAACCGGCAAAGAAAACCGGCGACGGCGCAGGCGAACTCCAGCGAGCGGCGCGGGCGGCGCGGGTGGCGGCGCGGCGAGGCGGCAGTAGCAGCGTGCAGCGGCTGGTGCGACAGCGGCTTAGGGTTTCGGCAGGGGCGCTGGGCTGCTGGGGTCGGGCCTCCCGGCTTATAAAGGCCGGCCGAGCCACGAGTCCTAGGCGGACACACCCCGGTTAGGTCGGTTAATTTTTTAAATAATTCCGCACAGAAAAACGAAGAAAAGAAATACTAAACGGACTCCAAAAATCCTGAAATAATTTTTTCCCGTCCTCTAAAAATACGCCGGACAAGGTGAACATTTATTTGGGCCTCTAATGCAATTGTTCAAAACGCATATTTTTCCTAATTCAAATAAAATAGTGATAAAACCCCAAATAAAAATACAAATTGATTTTAATATTTTTCCTCCAACATTTCATTTATTTTGGAGAAGTCATATTATCTCCTCTCATATAATTTTAATATGAAATATTTTTGGGGAAGAAAAATAATTAAAACCAAAGTGATCCTTGTTTCAATATTTGATAAAACTCAAATATGAGAACGAGGGAAAATCCCCAACTCTCTTAGAGGGTCCTTGAGTTGCTTAGGATTTCGAGGATCACAAGAACGAAATGCAATAAAATATGATATGCATGGATGACCTATGTATAACATTCCAAATTGAAAATTTGGGATGTTACAAACCTACCCCCCCTTAAGATGAATCTCGCCCTCGGGATTCGGGTTGGCTAGAAAATAGGTGTGGGTGGTCTTTGCGTAGATCATCCTCTCTTTCCCAGGTGGCTTCGTCCTCGGTATGGTGGCTCCACTGAACTTTGCAAAAGTTGATAACCTTGTTGTGGGTAACTCGACTGGCAAAGTCAAGAATCTTGACTGGTTTCTCCTCATACGTCAAATCACTGTCCAACTAAATTGCTTCCAGGGGCACTGTATCTCTCAGAGGAATATCAGCCATCTCAGCATGGCACTTCTTTAACTGGGAAACGTGAAACACATCATGAACTCCTGACAGTCCTTCAGGAAATTCCAACTTGTAGGCAACTTCTCCCATGCGCTCTAGAACACGGTACGGTCCTGCAAATCTCGGGGCTAATTTCACCTTAACTCCAAAATGCTTAACTTGTCGCAGAGGTGACACTCGCAGATATGCTCTGTCTCCGATTTCATATACTACCTCCTTGCGTTTCGAGTCTGCATAAATCTTCTATCTAGACTGAGCTACTTTCAGTCTATCTCGAATTAGCTTAACTTTCTCCTCGGACTCCTTAATCAAATCCGGTCCAAACAACTAGCGGTCTCCAACTTCATCCCACATCAACGGTGTTCGGCATCTTCTTCCGTACAGGGCTTCAAACGGTGCCATCTTCAAACTGGCCTGTTAGCTGTTGTTGTATGAGAACTCCGCGTAGGGTAAATTATCATCCCAACTAGACCCATAGTTTAGTGCACAAGCTCTCAACATGTCCTCTAGAATCTGATTGACTCTCTCAGTCTGTCCATCCATCTGCGGGTGAAAAGCTGTACTGAACTCCAGCCTGGTTCCCAATGTCTGGTGCAGTTGACGCCAAAACTTTGAAGTAAATTGTGTTCCTCTGTCTGATACGATGGTCCTCGGAACTCCATGCAGACATACGATCATGTTCATATATGTCTTGGCCAACTTTGCACTTGCATATGTGGTTTTCACTGGGATAAAGTGAGCTACTTTGGTCAAGCGGTCCACTACTACCCAGATAGAATCATATCCTGATCGGGTCAAGGGTAATCCGGTGAAAAAAATCCATGCCAAGTTTATCCCACTTCCATTAGGGTATCGGCATAGGCTGTAGTAATCCTGCTGGTTTCTGATGTTCTGCCTTCACTCTCTGACATACAGCTACATACTCGGCAATATCCTTCTTCATTCCAGTCCACCAAAAATGCTCCTTCAAATGCAAATACATCTTGGTGTTTCTGGGGTGTATCGAATATGGTGAGTCGTGAACTTCCTGTAATATTAACTTCCTGATCTCTGCATTATTGGGCACATATATCCGGTCCTCGAACCACTAGGTGTCATGCTCATCCTCACGAAAATCTTTGGCTTTGCCTTCGCTCATCTTCTCCTTTATCTCGACAATTTCTTTGTCATCCTTCTCGGCCTCTTGAATGTTTCCCAACAAGGTCGACTGAACTTCCATGGTTGTAACAAAATCTTTGGGAACAAACTCTAAATGTAGCTCCCTGAAATCTTCTGCTAACTCCTTTGGCAATCCTCCTGCTACTAAGGTATTGACATAACTCTTACGGCTCAAAGCGTCTGCTACCACATTGGCCTTTCCCGGATGATAGGGAAACTTCATATCATAATCCTTTATAAGCTCCAACCATCTCCTTTGCCCGAGGTTCAACTCCTTCTATGTAAAAATGTACTTCAAACTCTTACGATCTATGTACACATCACAATGGTTTCCAATGAGAAAATGTCTCCAGGTCTTGAGTGCATGTACTACGGCTGCCAACTCCAAGTCATGTGTGGCATAATTCAACTCATGCGGTCGAAGTTGTCGTGAGGCATATGAAACAACTCTTCCGTCTTGCATAAGTACTCCTCCAAGTCCTAAGCGAGAGGCGTCGCAATACACTTGAAAATCCTTGCGTATATCCGGCAGGATTAGCACTGGGGCAGTAGTCAAATGTTTCTTCAGCTCCTATAAACTTGCTTCACATTCCTCAGTCCAATGGAACTTGGTGTCCTTCTTCAACAACGTCGTCATAGGCTTCGCAATCTTAGAGAAATTTTCAATGAATCTCCGATAGTATCCCGCGAGTCCAAGAAAACCGCGGATCTCTCCAACTGAGGTGGGTGCCAACCATTCAGTGATCGACTGAACTTTGGTGGGATCTACTGCTATACCTTCTCCTGATATGACATGTCCAAGAAATCCAACTTGCTTCAACCAGAACTCACATTTGCTGAACTTGGCATACAATTGGTGCTCCCTAAGTTTCTTGAGTACTAAGCGCAAATGCCCCTTGTGTTCCTATTCATTCTTTGAGTATACTAAAATATCATCAATGAACACCACGACAAACTTATCCAAGAACTCCATGAACACCTTATTCATCATACTGATGAAATAGGCAGGGGCGTTAGTCAATCCAAATGACATAACCGTATACTCATAAAGCCTATACCTTGTGGTAAAAGTTGTCTTAGGTATATCCTTTTCTCGAGTCTTCAGCTAGTGGTAACCTGATCGCAGCTCGATCTTTGAAAACACTTTAGCTCCTTGTAGCTGGTCAAACAGATCATTGATCATCGGCAGTGGGTACTTGTTCTTGATTGTCACTTCATTCAACACCCGATAATCAACAACCATCCTTAGAGATTTATCCTTCTTCTCAACCAATAGCACTGGGGCTCCCCATGGTGATGAACTCCGTCAGATGTAACCTTTATCCAATAACTCCTTAATTTGTTTCTTGATCTCCTCCAGATTATTCGCGGGCATCCGGTATGGTCTCTTTGATATTGGCCCGGTGCCTGGCAACAACTCTATCAAAAACTCGATGTCTCGATCTGGCGGCATGCCTGGTAACTCCTCTGGAAATACATCTGGCCTCACAACAGGCACTCCCTTCTGAACAACTCCCGTGAGAGAATGTACTTGGGTTCTCCTTGGCACATGCCTGGATACATACTTGATCCTTTTTCCCTCCGGGGTAGTAAGAAGAATTGACTTACTGGCGCAATCGATGTTTCCTCCGTACATCGACAGCCAATCCATTCCTAGTATCACATCCAATCCTTGTGACTCCAGAATTATCAAGTCAGAGGGGAAAACATGACTACCTATGGTTAATGGCATCTGAAAACATCCATTGCTTGCCATGTACTCGGCTCCGGGTGAGGTTACTAGCATAGGTGTCTTAAGAACTCTAGTGGGCAACTTATACTTATCCACAAATCCCCTTGATATGTATGAATGTGATGCACCGGTATCAAAAAGAACGATTGCAGTAATCGACTTAACTAAAAACTTACCGATAACTGCATCTGGTTGCTCTTCAACCTCCTCCACGTTCACGTGGTTCACTTGTCCTTTGTTAAATGGATTGGGCTTCTTCCCAGAGCTCCCATTACCATTTCCATTCTCTGCTTCAGGGCACTCCATGGCATAGTGTCCAGTTTTCCTGCACTTGAAACAAGTAACGTGGCTTAGGTCCCTCTTGGTGGGTGTGGCTGGATTAGAACGGTTCTGATTGCTGCTTGCTCCATTCCCATTCCCATTCCTTGGTCCAATATGATTATGGGTACTTCCTCCGTTTTGAGTGTGGCCTCCATGGTTGTGCGTAAGCCCTCCCGAGTTCAGGGTAAAGCAAGGCTTCTGCTGAGCTCCTAAATTGTACTTCCCTTGTCCATATTTCCTCTTGCGGCTCTCTATCAGCTGCCGCTTCCCTTTGATCATGAGTGCTTTATCTACCAACTCTTGGTAGTTGTTAAATGTTGCCACCATTAACTGCATACTCATCTGATCATTCAGCCCTTCCATAAACTTCTCCTGCTTCGCGGCATCTGTGGCCACATCATCTGGAGCATAGCGGGATAACTTACTAAACTCCTCCATGTACTGGCCTACAGTACGGTTCTCTTGGCGTAAGTTGCGAAACTCACGCTTCTTCATGCTCATAGCTCCAGTGGATACATGGGTTGTGCGGAATGCTTACTGGAACTGCTCCCATGTGACATTGGCTATAGGAAAAGTGGTTGTGTAATTCTCCCACCATGCAGCTGCTGGTCCATCCAATTGGTGTGCGGCAAAACGCACCTTCTCCGCATCTGTGCAACCTGCGATGGTCAACTCCCTTCCAATCCTGCGTAGCCAATCATCAGCAACTATTGGCTCGATGCTACTGGAAAACACCGGCGGCTGTAGCCTCAGAAAATGAGCTAAGTTGTCAACTGGTGGTGGTGGCGGTGGGTTGTTATTGTTGTCGTTGTTGTTGCCTTGGTTCTGAACTAACAACTGCATCAAGGCATTCTGTTGTTGGATCAACTGAGTGAGCTCCAGTGGGAAAGCAAAACTGGGGTCATGTCTCGGAGGCATCTGACGGGTTTAGAGGGAAGAGATTAGAATAGAATGAGGTCTAATGAGAAAACACTACCCATATGCACATGAGGCAAACACAATCATATCATATCACTCAATCAATCAAGCAAGGGCATAAAATTGGTCTAACTATCGTTACACCGCTCGGACTACTAATATTTACATGGGGGCTACTACTAATAGTATGGGGGTCTACTAGAAATTTTGATCGGTGGAAGACTCCATGATATCTGCTCCAGCTTAGTCTTCATAGTCATCATCACTACTATCCGGGTCGAAATCGGTGTCGTCTATGATGATGTAGGCTTCATAACGAATCTCCTTGGGTTCGTCGTCTTCTCCTCCTGGTGCGGGGTCTCCCATAAAAACTCCTAGCTTCCTGGTCATGTCGTCATTCCTCTCCACAAGTATCATCATTTCCTCCTCATATCCATCGCGTGTAGACTTAAGCTCCTCTTCTAGCTCCGTGATCCTGATCATCGCCTTCTTCAAATCTATCATGCTTGCGCACATCTAGTTCTCCTGGCGACGAATGTGGTGGTTTAATTCCTGGATGAATGCTGCAATGGACCTATCCTTCCTTGTGTTGATCATCTCCCATTGCTCATCTCGGTGTCCACATATCTGGTAGATGGTGTCCCTCAGCTCCTTGTGGTAAACTTCGCCGATGCGTCCTATAGCGATGTGGGCTGCCATACTCTTTCCTAGACTCCAAATGGGTGCATCAAAGGAAAAATCTATGGGTTTAGTGACTGGCGTGAACGTCCTTCCTGGAACTTGAACTCGAATCATCCATCGCGCCTCTTCTGGTAAAGTGGCGGCATAGGTCCCGATGAAGCTTAGTATTCCAATGTTCAGGTACTTAGTGACTTCGTTCAAGTATCGTCCAAAAGGTGTGTCTTCATCCATTGTGCAAACTTGTTCCTCGTATCCGCCATCCCAAAGAGTAGAAAATGGAGAGGAGTCAGAAATAAGTAGAGAAGAGTGGCCTATGGCTTTTCTTAGTGGTCGTGTCCTATATTCAGCGTGTGCTCTGATACCATCTTGTAGCGACCCGACCTCAAACGGTCAAGTCTCTGTGCTTCAGTGTCATCCCTGGATCGGTAATGCTGACACACACAGTACTCGAAAGGATTTATAACAGAGTGTCAATCACACACTTATTACATCGAATGTCTCAAGAGAGAACTTAATACAATAAATATGGTTTAAGGCCATCTAATACGATAACAACGGAAGGCTTGGAAGATAAAGTGAGTCTATCAACTCCAACGGCATGGCTGAGTGCATGACAAACGACCTACCGCACCTTACTCCTCGTCTGAAAAGTCTGCAACATGATACGTTGCAGCCCGAAAACGGGTCAACACATGGAATATGCTGGCAATGTCACATAGGAGAGTAAAAAGCTATCACTATATGCATATATGGCTGGTGGAGGCTGTATGGTTAATATGTTTTGCGAAAAGCCAAATTTTCCCGACAACAAAGGAATATATTTTATTTAACTATCATGGTAGTTGAACAATGTTGAGAAGGTTCCTCCAACTCAATCCCAATTAAAAGTAATCATCAACCCAACAAATTAATTTAGAGTGATGAGATCCATATGATAATCCAAGAACCAGATACTCAAGATGTCCATAACCGGGGACACGGCTAACCATGATTAGTTTGTACACTCTGCAGAGGTTTGTGCACTTTTCCCCACAAGACTCAATCTCCTCTGTTGGATTTCTCGCACTACAGGGTCTTTGAGAAACAGATGACCGAGAGACAATCTTTCAGAAGCATTTGCTCTTTACTCCGGGCGGACCGGTAGACGTACAATCCCCTACATCTGCTAGTCCACCTCTTGAAGAACTCATGCAACTTACTCAATTATCCCAGAGCCCATAATGGCTTGTGGCTGCACACGGAAGTTTCTATCATGAATAGTCTTATGATCCCTTTGATCCTGGGTGGCAGACAGTAGGATGATCACACGGGTACTCCGGGATATCCTAGGACAACACTGGATTCTCCAGGTGCCCACAAGCAATCCACCCAGATGTGTATTAAAGTTGCCACCTTAAGTTGAACCATTAATTAACAACTCACATCTGTCATGGATACACTCAAACCCAAACCACGTCTACGAGCATAGCATAGCAATATAAGCATAACATAGAAGTAACTCCCAAGGGTTTGATAATAAAACATGTAATAGGTTCTACATCATTATCTACTTCCCAGACCCACATGTTAAGAGATCCTACTCATGAAATGTGTGAAGGTTGAAACTAATGCATAAAAACTGGGTGATAAAGGGGTATGATCAAAGTGTTACTTGCCTTGCTGACGATCAGCAAATCCTAAAGACTCGTAGTAGCACGCTTCGCACTCCGGGTGTTCTATCGCAAGCAAACAATAGCATACATAAGCAATCAAGCAAATATGCACGGGTAAATCTCAAATAAGAAGATCTAACCAGAAAGTTCAACTGAAGAATTCCGGTTTGCAAAAACAATCAAATCAAACGGAGCAACGAAACTCAAACTACGAAAGAAACAAGATCCGATTACTAATCTGGACTAGAGTACAATTTTACAATACCAAAATCTTGTTCAAGTTGGTTAAACAGAAAGAGGGCTTTGAGACAAAGATCTAGGCGCTTGAATCGCCTGATTCCGATAAACGAGCGAAAAGATAAACTAAAACGAAAAACATGACAGAAATCGCGATCGAAAATAATCGCGGAAAAACCCTGGAAAAAGAAAACTAACGAACAGGCTAACGAACGAATGTTCGCCGTCTGCGGTTAACAGGTGAAAACTGTTCGTTAAAACGAACATACGAATGGGCGTTCGCTAAATAACTAAACCAGGGAAAAATAAAACCGAACTGATCTATAAAAAACGGATCTAGGGTTTTTACCGGAAAAACCGAACCGGCGAAGAAAACCGGCAGCGGCGGCGGCGAACTCCGACGAGCGGTGCGGGCAGCGCGGGTGGCGGCGCGGCGGCGGCGCTAGGGCGGCGGCGACTTAGGGTTTCGGGTAGGGCACTGGGATGTTGGGGTCGGGCCTCCCGGCTTATAAAGGCCGGCCGGGCCAGGAGTCCTAGGCGGACACGGCCCGGTTAGGTCGGTTACTTTCTTTTTTAAATAATTTCACCTAGAAAAAGAAAGAAAAGAAATACTAACGGACTCCAAAAATCCTGAAATAAATTTTCCCCGTCCTCAAAAAATACACCGGACAAGGTGAACATTTATTTGGGCCTCTAATGCAGTTTCTAAACACGCATATTTTTCCTAATTCAAATAAAATAGTGATAAAAACCCAAATAAAATTACAAATTGATTTTAATATTTTTCCTCCAACATTTCATTTATTTTGGAGAAGTCATATTATCTCCTCTCATATAATTTTAATATGAAATATTTTTGGGGAAGAAAAATAATTAAAACCAAAGTGATCCTTGTTTCAATATTTGATAAAACTCAAATATGAGAACGAGGGAAAATCCCCAACTCTCTCCGAGGGTCCTTGAGTTGCTTAGGTTTTCAAGGATCACAAGAACGAAATGCAATATAAAGGGACAATTCCATTTCTGCCCAAACAACATGAAAATTTGCACGCACCTTGCGCACATGACTAGCTTCAATCCCACAAAATTTCAGATTTTTTTGATTTTTTTACTATTTTTTTTGAGATGGTCAAAGCTGTTTGACCGGACAGTAACGGCGCAGAAGGGCATTTCTATAAGGGCAACTAACGGCAGAGGGGCAAGTTTGAGCACACATTGAAATTAGGGGCAAATTTGAGTAGTGGGTTCCAGTTAGGGGCAGAAATGGAATTGTCCCAATAATATATGATATGCATGGATGACCTATGTATAACATTCCAAATTGAAAATTTGGGATGTTACACATCACCGGGAGTGGTCCCGATTAATGTCACTTCGGGTTAACGGATCATAACACATAGTAGGTGACTATTGACGTGCAAAATAGGATCAAGAACTCACATATATTCATGGAAACATAATAGGTTCATGTCTGAAATCATGGCACTCAGGCCCTAGTGACAAGCATTAAGCATAGCAAAGTCATAGCAACATCAATCTCAGAACATAGTGGATACTAGGGATCAAACCCTCACAAAACTAACTCAATTACATGATAAATCTCGTCCAACCCATCACCGTCCAGCAAGCCTACAATGGAATTACTCACGCACGGCGGTGAGCATCATGAAATTGGTGATGGAGGAAGGTCGATGATGATGATGGCGACAGATTCCCCTCTCCGGAGCCCCGAACGGACTCCAGATCAGCCCTCCCGAGAGAGATTAGGGCTTGGTGGAGGCTCCATATCGTAAAACGCGATGAATCCTTCTCTCCTATTTTTGTTTCCCCGAACGTGAATATATAAAGTTGGAGTTGAGCTTGGTGGAGCCTCAGGAGGCCCACGAGATAGGGGGGCGTGCCCGCCACCCTCGTGGACAGGATGTGGGCCCCCTGGTGTTGGTTCTTTCGCCGATATTTTTTATATATTCCAAAAATATTCTCCGTGAAGTTTCAGGTCATTCCGAGAACTTTTGTTTCTGCACAAAAATAACACCATGGCAATTCTGCTGAAAACAACGTCAGTCCGGGTTAGTTCCATTCAAATCATGCAAGTTAGAGTCCAAAACAAGGTCAAAAGTGTTTGGAAAAGTAGATACGATGGAGACATATCAAAGCTATGATTCCCCCACAAGTCGGGATGAGTCTCCGGACTTTACAAAAAAATAAAACATGCCAAAGAAGCCCATTCAAAAAAAATGAGAGAAATAGAGAGAAGGGGCAATGTTACTATCCTTTTTCCACACTTGTGCTTCAAAGTAGAACCATGATCTTCATGATAGAGAGTATATTCCAATGATGGGCTTCCTCAAATTGCCCTAGGTCTTCATGAGCAAGCAAGTTGGATGCACACCCATTTAGTTTTCTTTTAAGCTTTCATAAACTTATAGCTCTAGTGCATCCGTTGCATGGAAATCCCTACTCACTCACATTGATATCTATTTATGGGCATCTCCATAGCCCGTTGGTACACCTAGTTGATGTGAGACCATATCCCTCTTTTTTCTTCTCCGAAACCACCATATTCTATTCCACCTATAGTGTTATGTCCATGGCTCACGCTCATGTATTGCATGAAAGTTGAAAAGGTTTGAGAACATCAAAAGTATGAAACAATTGTTTGGCTTGTCATCGGGGTTGTGCATGATTTGAATATTTTGTGTGATGAAGATGGAGCGTAGCCAGACTATATGATTTTGTAGGGATAAGCTTTCTTTGGCCATGTTATTTTGAGAAGACCTAATTGCCCTGTTAGTATGCTTGAAGTATTATTGTTTATGTCAATATTAAACTTTTGTTTTGAATCTTATAGATCTGAACATTCATGACACAATAAAGAAAAATTACATGGATAAATATGTTAGGTAGCATTGCAAATCAAAAATTCGGTTTTTATCATTTACCTACTCGACGACGAGAAGGAATTAGGCTTGGAGATGCTTGATATGTCTCCAACGTATCTATAATTTTTGATTGTTCCATGCTATTATATTATCTGTTTTGGATGTTTTATATGCATTTATATGTTATTTTATATTTTTCCGGACTAACTTATTAACCTAGAGCCCAGTGCCAGTTTCTGTTTTTCCTTGTTTTGGAGCTTCCCAGAAAAGGAATACCAAACGGAATAAAACCTTCGCGGTGATTTTTCTCGAACCAGAAGACACCCAGGAGACTTGGAGTGCAAGTCAGAAGAGCAATGAGGTTGCTACAAGGGTGGAGGGCGCGCTCCCCTACCTTGTGGGCCCCTCGGCGACCCCCTGACCTAGATCTTCCTCCTATATATTCACATATATACCCAAACCACCAGAAGCATCCATGAAAACACTTTTCCACTGCCACAACCTTCTGTTCCCGTGAGATCCCATCTTGTGGCCTTTTCCAGCATCCTACCAGAGGGGGATTCGATCATGGAGGGCTTCTACATCAACTCTATTGCCCTTCCGATGAAGCGTGAGTAGTTTACCATAGACCTACGGGTCCATAGGTAGTAGCTAGATGGCTTCTTCTCTCTCTCTTTGATTCTCAATACCATGTTCTCCTCAATGTTATTGGAAATCTATCCGATGTAATCTTCTTTTGTGGTGTGTTTGTCGAGATCCGATGAATTGTGGATTTATGATCAGCTTATCTATGAATATTATTCGAATCTTCTCTGAATTATTTTATGCATGATTTGATATCTTTGTAATTCTCTTCGAACTATCAGTTTAGTTTGGCCAACTAGATTGGTTTTTCTTGCAATGGGAGAAGTTCTTAGCTTTGGGTTCAATCTTGCGGTGTCCTCTCCTAGTGACAGTAGGAGCAGCGGGGCACGTATTGTATTGTTGCCATCGATGATAAAAAGATGGGGTTTACATCATATTGCCTGAGTTTATTCCTCTACATCATGTCATCTTACGTAAAGCATTATTCGTTTCTTCATGAACTTAATACTCTAGATGCAAGCAGGAGTCGGTCGATGTGTGGAGCAATAGTAGTAGATGCAGGTAGGAATCGGTCTACTTGACACAGACATGATGCCTATGTTGGGGAATGCAGTATTTCAAAATTTTCCTACGATCATGCAAGATCTATCTAGGAGATGCATAGCAACGAGAGGGGGAGAGTATGTCTGCGTACCCTCCTAGACCGAAAGCGGAAGCGTTATGAAACGCGATTAATGTAGTCGAACGTCTTCGCGATCCAACCGATCAAGTACCAAACGCATGACACCTCCGCGATCTGCACACATTCATCTCGGTGACATCCCTCGTACTCTTGATCCAGTTGAGGCCGAGGGAGAGTTTCGTCAGCACGACGGTGTGATGACGGTGATGATGAAGTTACCGACGCAGGGCTTCGCCTAAGCACTAGAACGATATGACCGAGGTGGAATTCTGTGGAGGGGGTACCACACACGTCTAAACAATCAACTTGTGTGTCTATGGGGTGCCCCCATCCCCCGTATATAAAGGAGGGGAGGAGGGGGGCGGCTAGCCTTCATGGTGCGCCCCAAGGGGGGATTCCTACTCCTACAAGGAGTAGGTTTCCCCCCTTTCCTAGTTCTAATAGGACGGGGCAGGACAGGGAAGAGAAGAAGAAGGAAAGGGGGGCCGCCCCCCTTCCCAATTCGGATTGGGCTTGGGGGGCGCGCCCCCACCTCTTGGCCGCCTCCTCTCTATTCCACTAAAGCCCATGTAGGCCCATTAAGCCCCCCGGGGGGGTTCCGGTAACCCATCGGTACTCCGGTATATGCCCGAACTCATCTGAAACCATTCCGGTGTCCAAACATAACCTTCCAATATATCAATCTTCATGTCTCGACCATTTCGAGACTCCTTGTCATGTCGGTGATCACATCTGAGACTCTGAACTACCTTCGGTACATCAAAACACATAAACTCATAATATCGATCGTCATCGAACGCTAAGCGTGCGGACCCTACGGGTTCGAGAACTATGTAGACATAACCGAGACTCATCTCCGGTCAATAACCAATAGCGGAACCTGGATGCTCATATTGGTTCCTACATATTCTACGAAGATCTTTATCAGTCAAACCACATAACAACATACGTTGTTCCCTTTGTCATCGGTATGTTACTTGCCCGAGATTCGATCGTCGGCATCATCATACCTAGTTCAATCTCGTCACCGGCAGGTCTCTTTACTCGTTCCGTAATGCATCATCCCGCAACTAACTCATTAGTCACATTGCTTGCAAGGCTTATAGTGATGTGCATTACCGAGAGGGCCCAGAGATACCTCTCCGATACACGGAGTGACAAATCCTAATCTTGATCTATGCCAACTCAACAAACACCATCGGAGACACCTGTAGAGAATCTTTATAATCACCCAGTTACGTTGTGACGTTTGATAGCACACTAATTGTTGCTCCGGTATTCGGGAGTTGCATAATCTCATAGTTATAGGAACATGTATAAGTCATGAAGAAAGCAATAGCAATAAACTAAACGATCATAGTGCTAAGCTAATGGATGGGTCTTGTCCATGACATCATTCTCTAATGATGTGATCCCGTTCATCAAATGACAACACATGTCTATGGCTAGGAAACTTAACCATCTTTGTTCAACGAGCTAGTCAAGTAGAGGCATACTAGGGAAACTTTGTTTGTCCATGTATTCACACGTGTACTAAGTTTCTGGTTAATACAATTCTAGCATGTATAATAAAAATTTATCATGATATAAGGAAATATAAATAACAACTTTATTATTGCTTCTAGGGCATATTTCCTTCAGTCTCCCACTTGCACTAGTCAATAATCTAGTTCACATCATCATGTGATTTCACACCAATAGTTCACATCTTTATGTGATTAGTTAACATCTTCATGTGACTAATACCGAAAGGGTTTACTAGAGTCAATAATCTAGTTCACATCTCTATGTGATTAACACCCAAAGAGTGATCATGTTTTGCTTGTGAGAGAAGTTTAGTCTACGAGTCTGCAACATTCAGATCTGTATGTATTTTTCAAATTTCTATGTCTACAATACTCTGCACGGAGCTACTCTAGCTAATTTCTCCCACTTTCAATATGTATCTAGATCGAGACTTAGAGTCATCTAGATCGGTGTCAAAAGCTTGCATCGACGTAACTCTTTACAACGAACTCTTTTATCACCTCCATAACCGAGAAATATTTCCTTAGTCGTCTAAGGATAATTTTGACCACTATCCAGTGATCTACTCCTACATCACTATTGTACTCCCTTGCCAAAATCATGCTAAGGTATACAATAGGTCTGGTACACAACATAGCATACTTTATAGAACCTATGACTGAGGCATAGGGAATGACTTTTCATTCTTTTTCTATTTCCTGCTATGGTCGGGTTTTGAGTCTTTACTCAACTTCACACCTTCCAACACAGGCAAGAACTCCTTCTTTGACTGATCCATTTTGAACTCCTTCAAAATTTTGTCAAGGTATGTACTCATTGAGAAAACTTATCAAGCATCTTGATCTATCTCTATAGATCTTGATGCTCAATATGTAAGCAGATTTACCGAGGTCTTTCTTTGAAAAATTCCTTTCAAACACTCCTTTATGCTTTCCAAAAAATTCTGCATCATTTCCGATCGATAATATGTCATTAACATATACTTATCAGAAAGGCTGTAGTGCTCCCACTCACTTCCTTCTAAATACATGCTTCACCGCAAGTCTGTATAAAACTATATGCTTTGATCACGCTATCAAAGCGCATATTCCAACTCCGAGAGGGTTGCACTAGTCCATAAATGGATCACTAGAGCTTAAACACTTTGTTAGCACCTTTTGGATTGACAAAACCTTCTGGTTGCATCATATACAACTCTTCTTTAAGATATCCATTAAGGAATGTAGTTTTGACATCCATATGCCAAATTTCATAATCAAAAAATGCGGCAATTGCTAACATGATTCGGACGGACTTAAGCATCGCTACGGGTGAGAAGGTCTCATCATATATAGTCAACTCCTTGAACTTGTCGAAAACCTTTTGCAACAAGTCGAGCTTTGTAGACAGTAACATTACCGTCACCGTCAGTCTTCTTCTTAAAGATCCATTTATTCTCTATGGCTTGCCGATCATCGGGCAAGTCAACCAAAGTCCATACTTTATTCTCATACATGGATCTCATCTCAGATTTCATGGCCTCAAGCCATTTTGCAGAATCAGGGCTCATCATCGCTTCATCATAGTTCATAGGTTCGTCATGGTCAAGTAACATGACTTCCAGAACAGGATTACCATACCACTCTAGTGCGGATCTTACTCTGGTTGACCTACGAGGTTCGGTAGTAACTTGATCAGAAGTTTCATGACCATCATCATTAGCTTCCTCACTAATTGGTGTAGGAATCACTCGAACTGATTTCTGTGATGAACTACTTTTCAATAAGGGAGCAGGTACAATTACCTCATCAAGTTCTACTTTCCTCCCACTCACTTATTTCGAGAGAAACTCCTTCTCTTGAAAGGATCCATTCTTAGCAACGAATATCTTGCCTTCAAATCTGTGATAGAAGGTGTACCCAACAGTCTCTTTTCGGAACACACATTTATCCAATTTGGGTTCGAGCTTATTAGGTTGAAGCTTTTCCTCATAAGCATCGCAACCCCAAACTTTAAGAAACGACAACTTGGGTTTCTTGCCAAACCACAGTTCATAAGGTGTCGTCTCAACGGATTTCGATGGTGCCCTATTTAACGTGAATGCAGCCGTCTCTAAAGCATAACCCCAAAATGATAGCATTAATTCAGTATCATAGATCGCACCATATCTAATAAAGTGCGGTTACGATGTTTGGGCACACCATTATGATGTGCTGTTCTAGGTGGCGTGAGTTGCGAAACTATCCCGCATTGTTTCAAATGAAGACCAAACTCGTAACTCAAGTATTCTCCTCCACGATCATATCGTAGAAACTTAATTTTTTGACGATGATTTTCCACTTCACTTTGAAATTCTTTGAACTTTTCAAATGTTTCATACCTATGTTTCATCAAGTAGATATACCCATATCTGCTCAAATCATCTGTGAAGGTCAGAAAATAACAATACCCGCCACGACCATCAACACTCATCGGACCGCATACATTAGTATGTATTATTTCAAGTAAGTCTTTTGCTTGTTCCATTGTTCCAGAGAGCAGAGTCGTAGTCATCTTCCCCATGAGGCATGGTTCACAAGCATCAAGTGATTCCAAAAGTACATCACCATGGAGTTTCTTCATGCGTTTTACACCAATATGACCCAAACGACAGTGCCACAAATAAGTTGCACTATCATTATTAAACTTATATCTTTTGGCTTCAATACTATGAATATGTGTATCGCTACTATCAAGATTTAGTAAAAATAGACCACTCATCAAGGGTGCATGACCATAAAAGATATTACTCATATAAATAGAACAACCAATATTCTCTGATTTAAATGAATAATCGCCTTGCATCAAACAAGTTCCAGATATAATGTTCATGCTTATAACTGGCACCAAATAACAATTATTTAGGTCTAAAACTAATCCCGAAGGTAGATGTAGAGGTAGTGTGCCGACGACGATCACATCGACTTTGGAACCATTTCCCACGCGCATCGTCACCTCGTCCTTAGCCAATCTTCGCTTAATCCGTAGCCCCTGTTTCGAGTTGCAAATATTAGCAACAGAACCAGTATCAAATATCCAGGCACTACTGCAAGCATTAATAAGGTACACATCAATAACATGTATATCAAATATACCTTTCACTTTGCCATCATTTTTATCCATGAAATACTTGGGGCAGTTCCGCTTCCAGTGATCAGTCCCTTTTGCAGTAGAAGCACTCGGTCTCATGCTTAGGTCTAGACTTGGGCTTCTTCACTTGAGCAGCAACTTGCTTGCTGTTCTTCTTGAAGTTCCCCTTCTTCTCTTTGCCCTTCTTCTTGAAACTGGTGGTCTTGTTGACCATCAACACTTGATGCTCCTTCTTGATTTCTAACTCCGCAGCCTTTAGCATCGCGAAGAGCTCGGGAATCGTCTTATCCATCACTTGCATATTATAGTTCATCATGAAGCTTTTGTAGCTTGGTGGTAGTGATTGAAGAACTCTGTCAATGACACTATTGTAGCAACCCGACCTCAGACGGTCAAGTCTCTGTGCTTAAGTGTCATCCCTGGATCGGTATGCTGACACACACAGTACTCGAGGATTTATAACAAAGGTAAATCACATCTATAAAGTAACGTAAATACTATTACCTCAATCCAAATAGCGGAAGTAACAACAAGGTTGTGGATTCCCATCAACACCAATGGCAAAGTTGAGTGTAGAAATTGTAACCCTAACATATCACTTACTCGTCGTAAGAATCCTGCAACATGAGACTTTGCAGCCACAAAGGGTCAGTACATTGAATGTACTGGCAAATTCACAACATAGAGCAATGAGGAATAATAGCTATCACTACATGCATATATGGCTGGTGGAAAAGCTCTATGGTTATAATGTTTTTTGCGAAAAGCCAATTTTCCCTACTACAAAGGAATATAATTTATTTAACTACAAAGTTGGTTGAAAATATTGAGAAGGTTCCTCCAACTCAATCCCAAATTAACATCAATAACACAACAAATTATTTAAGTAACGCGATGAGATCAATATGATAATCCAAGTACCAGAGACTCAAGATGTCCATAACCGGGGACACGGCTAACCATGATTAGTTTGTACACTCTACAGAGGTTTGCGCACTTTTCCCCACAAGACCTGATCTACTCCATTGGATTTCTCACACTACATGGTGTTTGAGAAACGGATGACCAAGACACAGTCTTTCAGAAGCTCTAGGGTGCCCCATCCAATCCACCCAGATGTGTATTAAAGTAGCCACCTTAAGTTAACCATTAAACAATAACTCTCACATCTGTCATGAATTCTCTCGAACCAATCCACGTCTACGAGCATAGCATAGCAATATGAGCATAATGTAAAAGTAACTCCCAGGGTTTGAATGCAGGGCAATAGGTTCCTACCTCATCAACTACTTCCCGATACCCACATGTTATAAATTCCTAACCATGCAATGTTTGAGGGTGAAACTTATGCATAAAAAACTGGGTATGAAAGGGATATGATCAAAGTGTGAACTTGCCTGCAATGTTGATGAAGATGATTCCCACTCATAACTCTTGATAGACACACTCGTCACACTCTGTTCAATCTATCGTAGGCAAGCAATAGTAACCACACATAAGCAATCACTTAAAAGGTCGAAAAGAACGAAGAACAATTCGGAAAGCATCAAAACCAAGCAAATAACGCTTGCAACATAAAAAATTTCTAAATGTACCAAAATTATGTGTATTTGGCCTTATCAGAAATTTTAGGTCAAGAGCTTCGATTTGCAAAAAGAATCAACTCAAACGGAGTTACGAAACTCAAGTTACGAACAAACGAAGTTTGAATTCAAATCTGGTCTAATTCAAATTTTAAACTTTAAAAAACATGTTTAAGTGAGCATTGGTTTCGTTGGATTTGGACTAACGAGTAAAAAGTTGTAGCCATTTGAAGTACATGGACTAATCTATAAATGAAATAATTATGAACAGGTCCCTGGCTACGAATAACAGATCTAATATGCGAACGTTCACTGTTTAGGACTAAACAGCGAACAGGTTCACTAAAAACTACTAAGTGGTGAACGTGCTCTAATTATCTAACAAAAAAAACCAGATCTAATCTAGGTTTTTTTAAGGAAAACCGGATCTATGTTTTTAAAAAAATCAAAAGAACATGGTGGCTTTTACCGGCGGTTTCCCGGCGGGTCGGCACCTGCGGTGGAGTCCGGTGGCGAGGGGGCGAACTGCGGCGGTTGCGGGCGCGGCTGCGGGCGGCGAAGACGGTGGCGGTGTCGGCGTGCAGTGGCAACAGCGGCGAGGCGCGGGCGCCGGCGGAGTGCGGCGGGAGGAGGCGCGGCTGCGGGCGGCGCGAGCAGCGATGCGGCGGCGAACGAGGCAAGGAGAGGCTGCGGCAACGGCGTGATGCGGGGAAAGAGAGAGAGAGGGGCCGGGGCCTCGGGTTCTATAGGCGGGGAAGGCGGCGGCGATGCTTGGGGAAGGGGTAGAGGAGGCCGGAGGCGGTACGGCGTCCATGGCGGCGGCGGTTGGCGTGCGGGAGCCATTGTCCGGGCGGAGGTCGGGGACGCGCGGGGCTGGGCTGGCTGGGTGTTGGGCCAGCCCAGTCGACGAAGATTTGTTTTTTTGTTTTTTTAAACATTTATCCAGACAAACTAAAATAAATAAAACAAAATAAAAAATATATATTATATAGGCATATAATATATCGAAATTTTCAGCAAAAGATTTCCTACAAGCTGAACATTTTTCTAGTGCCAAATAAAATTCACAAAAATTCAAACAGTGCTACTTCTACAATAAAACCCAATAAAAATCATTTTAGAAATTCCAAAATGATTTCAAAATTATTTCTCTCCAATTTTGTGATGTAGGGAATCATTTTTCCCTATTTTCCATTTATTTTATTTTTGGAGAAAAATAATTTGAATAAAACCCAAATATCTCCAAATTGAAAATAATTTCAAACGGACTTTAAATTTGATCCTTTTAAACTTCCAACTCGTATTTCATATATTTTGAAGAAGTCATTTTATCTTCTCTCATGAAAATCATTGAGTCGCTTAAAGTTTCTGAATTTGAAATATTTCCAAATAAAATTCAAATCTTTTCAAAACCCCTTTGCATTTAATTAAATGGAAGAAGTCATATCATCTTCTCTCTAGGGTTTTGTATTTGAAAAGAATTTGAATTCACGGAGATCAAAATGCAAAAAGGTGAAAGTTTGGGAAAGTCCTTTTGTTCCCTCTCATTTAACTTTCAAAAAGTTTCGAATTTCACTCAATCAATCACACAACAATCAAACAAACAATCAATCTATATATTTAATATAACATTCCCAAAATTTAGAATTTTGGGATGTTACAAACCTACCACCCTTAAAATGAATCTCATCCTCGAGATTCGGAGAGGCTAGCAAGAAAAAGGTTAGGGTTTGGGGGTCTCCTCAAAATCCATCAATTGTCGCAGGAGGGGGTCTGGGGTGCTACCACCCTTAGAAGCATGGTTACGGTTCTATCAAAACTCATATACTTCATCCATATTGTTAACAATGTCAGTCTTCTCAGATCTTCAGGATAATTCCTTATCTGGGCTCTTTCGGTAGTGGCATAACCTTTTCCTCAATTCTTCTATCTTTCATCTTGGTAAGGTTCTTCTATGACTGGGTCTTCTTAGCTGACAGGTCTGGCGCCAATACTAAACAACTATCAATATCTCATGGTGGTCAACCATCTATGGCTTCTCCTGTAGGAAATGGGTCTAGGCTTCATTCTCACCGTATGTCCTACGATTGGCAACAACTGTCGTGTACAAGGGAAAAATTCTTATACCATTCTAGGGTTTAAACAAGGTTTGATCATCGTCTCTCTACTATAGGTAAGTCTCTCGGATTTACTATCCCATATAGCAAGGCGAATAATAAGAGTAAGTCGGTATGGTGATCAATCCATCCTGCACCCAAATCATTACCCTGTATACAGTTTAGTGAATCTCGCATTCTAACACTCGGTCATCCTCACAAGCATTGCAAAATTTCTCTTGTCGACGAACCAAGTTCGGATAAATCCATTAATTCTGCAAGCCAAACAAACATCTATCATTCCTTCACAACCCTCAGGTTTTGCGTAACTCCTATAAGATCATCTATCGATAAAATCGTAACTTCTTCCAGGGGTTTTCCTTCAGCAAGAATGTGCTTGCTTCTTGGCAGGTCCTGGGGCCTGTGGGTTATGGCCCATCTCATCACTTGTAGTCCTTGAACTTATCATCGGGCAACTGATCATTATTCCAACTTCCAACTTCCTAGTATTCTTAAATCCATCCAATTGTACTGTCTTCCTTCCTTCTATTGGCACCAAACTAGGACATGATTACTCAGACTCATCATGGAGATTCCATTGATCCATATTTCCGACATCATACCTCCTTTATATCCAATAGTAATTTATCTCTTCATCCTCGTGGGATATCCCACATACCGAGATAAAAACTTATACTTATGAAGTCCATATTCCACTTCGTGGAACATCATTATCCTTTCCAGGGTCAAGCGTCCTTACAGGGGAATATTGGCCATCTCTACATGGCACTTCTTCAACTGGGAAACGTGAAACACATCATGAACTCCTGACAGTCCTTCGGGTGACTCCAACTTGTTGGCCACTTCTCCCATACGCTCCAAAACTCGGTATGGTCCTACAAATCTCGGGGCTAACTTTCCCTTAACTCAAAATCGTTTAACTCCTCGCAGAGGGGACACACGAAGACATGCTCTATCTCCAATTTCGTAGACTACCTCCTTGCGTTTTTGAGTCTGCATAACTCTTCTGCCCGAACTGAGCTACCTTCAGTCTATCTCGAATCAACTTAACATTCTCTTCTGACTCCTTGATCACATTTGGTCCAAACAACTGACGGTCTCCAACTTCATCCCTCATCAACAGTGTCTGGCTGCTTCTCCCATACAAAGCTTGAAAAGGGGCCATCTTCAAACTGGCTTGGTAACTGTTGTTGTATTAGAACTCCGCGTAAGGTAGATTGTCATCCCTACTAGATCCATAATCTAGCGCACACACTCTCAACATGTCCTCCAGAATTTGGTTGACTCTCTTGGTCTATCCATCTGTCTGCGGATGAAAGGATATACTGAACTCTAGCCTAGTACCCAAAGTCTGGTGTAGCTGATTCCAAAACTTTGAGGTAAACTGTCTTCCTCTATCTGATAAGATGGTCCTCAGAATTCCATGCAGACATACGATCATGTTCATATACGTCTTGGCCAACTTCACACTTGTATAGGTGGTTTTCACTGGGATAAAGTGACCCACTTTGGTCAAGCGAATCAACTACTACCCAGATAAAATCATATCCCGATCGGGTTCTGGGAAATCCAGTAATGAAATCCATGCCAAGCATATCCCACTTCCATTCGGGTATCGGCATAGGCTATAGTAATCCTGCTGGCTTCTGATGCTCTGCCTTTACTCTCTGGCATACATTACCTACGACTACACACTCCGCAATATCCTTCTTCATACCAGTCCACCAGAAACACTCCTTCAAATCCAAATACATCTTGGTGTTTCCAGGGCGAATCGAGTATGGTGACTCATGAGCCTCCTGAAGTATTAACTTCCTGATCTTTGCATTATTGGGCACATATACATGGTCCTCGAACCTTAAGGTGTCGTGCGCATCCTTACGAAAACCTTTGGCCTTTCCTTTGCTCATCCTCTCTTTTATCTCAGCAATCTCTTTGTCATCCTTCTGAACTTCACGGATCTTTCCCAACAATGTAGACTGAACTTCTATTGCTACAACAGAACCTTTGGGAACAATCTCCAACCGAAGTTCCCTGAGGTCCTTGGCTAACTCCTTTGGTAATCCTCCGCTTATGAGGGTATTCGTCCTTGTTTTCTTTATGGTTGTGTCCTATTTCTCCACAAAGCTTGCATGCATAGGGTTTCTTCATATCCTTTCCAGAAGGCTTCAATTTCTGGGACACAAACCAAGACTTTAGCAAAGTCAACTTAAATTCCTTCCAAATGGTTACTCCTTGCCATCCATTGATGGTTTGGTAAATCCTCTACCAAGTAGCAGCACCTCTTTCAAAGCACTAAAGAGCATGTTGGGTTATATCCTTTCCGACCATAGGGTTATTCTTCATGTGATCCTCCATGTTCTGAATCCATCAGTCTGTCTCCAATTGACTCATTGGTCCAGAAAATACAAGCCCATCTCCATTCATCCTCTATTGGTCCAAGGTTTTTGTGGTAAGATGAGATAGAGGGAGAGGGATGCACACAATACAAACAATGGTTTTGAAAAGACAGATTTTTATCTGTGGCTATCGGAAAAAACATCAAACAAATGACAGCTCACAAACATCGCATCTAACGTAGGCATATAACAGGGGTTTGGTCTTCTAGAGGTTAATAAATCTTCAAGGTCGTCTAACTCTTCAAGTCTTGTTCATGCCTCCAATGGCTTCTTCCGATCATGCTTGTCTTTCTCAAATCCTTTTGCTAGATCCTTTCCGTTGTCGCAAAGTCTATCGTGACGTCGTTTAATATTTCTGGAGTTGCGTTCCAAACTTCTGGGTTTCATCAACCTCGACATGAGCCATGATCCTACTGTCCTTCAGTTCCTAACGAATCTTTGATGTCTCAAGGTTTCGTTCCTCTAGCTTGGCTACTTTCAGCTTCTCGGTCCTGAGTTCTTCACAACATGCTTCCTTATCTAATACTGCTTCCTACAGGTCCATCTTAAATTCTTGATGTAACACTCCAGATCTTGGCGATACACCAGCTAAGGTTAAAACTTCATCTTTTGCTGATAGGTGCTCCATCATCCTTCTACCACCCAATCCTTCCATGCATAAGCATGCTTAACTCAGCACGTTGATAATAGCATAAGTGGGCGATAACATCATGGATAGCCGTGTTTCTGCCCTTGTCATTTCCATGAGCTATCTTCCATAATTGATATCTTTGCCTTAGGGTTTTCTTGACAAAAACTTTGAGTTTTTAACACTCCATGTTCTGGTCTTTCTCCAATACGCCTTCATCTCAGGTATTCGGCAACTTCAATAGTCTGACAAATTCCATAAGGCTAGATCATAGGAAAAGTCTTCGTAGTGTTGTCTTTGGTTCAGGGTGAAGCTCTTCATCTAAAATACGTAAGCCAAGGCTTCTTCGATAAAGAAATTCAGAAGGGCACGAGAACAACTTAAGTGGATCCTATTCAGAGCCTTCCAAGTCACTACACTCTGGGAATTCTTTAGAGCCTTCAAATTCTCCTAGTCTTCGGAGTCTTCAACCGTTGTAGTTTCCATCATTACTATAATGCATGGTAAAATCCTCTTCATTCCAAAGTGGTCTTAGTTGTCTAATATCTTTTCCTTCTTGGAGTGGTCTATCAATCAATCCTCGTGTGGTCAAATGGGGAAAGGGTATAGTCTAACTAAAAGGGAATATTTGAATAAGTTCAGAAGAGAAGAGAGGTAAAAGATCTTTTTGAAAAAGAAAGTTTTAGAGAAAATCCTTCCTATGGGCTTGCCAGTTTCTAGGGGACACGTCCTACAGTCAACATGTGCTCTTATACCATCTTGGAGTGACCCGACCTCAGACAGTCAAGTCTCTGTGCTTAAGTGTCATCCCTGGATCGGTATGCTGACAGACACAATACTTGAGGATTTATAACAGAGGTAAATCACATGTATAAAGTAACGTAAATACTATTACCTCAATCCAAATAGCGGAAGTAACAACAAGGTTGTGGATTCCCATCAACACCAACGGCAAAGTTGAGTGTAGAAATCATAACCCTAACGTATCACTTACTCATCGTAAGAATCCCGCAACATGAGACGTTGCAGCCACAAAGGGTCGGTACATTGAATGTACTGGCAAATTCACACCGTAGAGCAATGAGGAATAATAGCTATCACTACATGCATATATGGCTGGTGGAAAAGCTCTATGGTTATAATGTTTTTGCGAAAAGCCAATTTTTTCCTACTGCAAAGGAATATAATTTATTTAACTACAAAGTTGGTTGAAAATATTGAGAAGGTTCCTCCAACTCAATCCCAAATTAACATCAATAACCCAACAAATTATTTAAGTAACGTGATGAGATCAATATGATAATCCAAGTACCAGAGACTCAAGATGTCCATAACCGGGGACACTGCTAACCATGATTAGTTTGTACACTCTGCAGAGGTTTGCGCACTTTTCCCCACAAGACCTGATCTCCTCCGTTGGATTTCTCGCACTACATGGTGTTTGAGAAACGGATGACCGAGACACACTCCTTCAGAAGCATTAACCCCTTACTCCAGGCAGACCATACCAACCTACATCCCTCTACCTGCTGATCCACCTCTTCGGGAGCTTCACGCAACTTACTCAACTATGCTAGAGCCCATAATAGCTTGTGGCTGCACACGGAAGTTTCTAGCATGAATAATCTTATGATCCCTTCGAGCCTGGGTGGCATTCCATAGGGTGATCACACGGGTCCTCCGAGATCCCCTTGGGCAAACATTGGGTTCTCCAGGTGCCCGGGCAAACCACTGGGTGCTCCAGGGTGCCCCAACCAATCCACCCATATGTGTATTAAAGTAGCCACCTTAAGTTAACCATTAAACAATAACTCTCACATCTGTCATGAATTCTCTCAAACCAATCCACGTCTACGAGCATAGGATAGCAATATGAGCATAACGTAAAAGTAACTCCCAGGGTTTGAATGCAGGGCAATAGGTTCCTACCTCATCAACTACTTCCCGATACCCACATGTTATAAATTCCTAACCATGCAATGTTTGAGGGTGAAACTAATGCATAAAAACTGGGTATGAAAGGGATATTATCAAAGTGTGAACTTGCCTACAATGTTGATGAAGCTGATTCCCACTCATAACTCTTGATAGATCTACTCGTCACACTCCGTTCAATCTATCGTAGGCAAGCAATAGTAACCACACATAAGCAATCACTCAAAAGGTCGGAAAGAACGAAGAACAATTCAGAAAGCATCAAAACCAAGAAAATAACTCTTGCAACATAAAACAATTTCTAAAATTACCAAAATTATGTGTATTTGGCCTTATCAGAAAGTTTAGGTCAAGAGCTTCGATTTGCAAAAAGAATCAACTCAAACGGAGTTATGAAACTCAAGTTAAGAACAAACGAAGTTTGAATTCAAATTTGGTCTAATTCAAATTTTAAACTTTCAAAACACATGTTTAAGTTGGATTACTGGATAGAGGGGATCATAACGAAGAAGTGAGTATTGGTTTCGTTGGATTTGGACTAACGAGTACAAAGTTGTAGCCGTTTGAAGTACATGGACTAATCTGTAAATGAAATAATTACGAACATGTCCCTGGCTACGAATAACAGATCTAATATGCGAACGTTCACTACTTAGGACTAAACAACGAACATGTTCACTAAAAACTACTAACTGGTGAACGTGCTCTAATTATCTAACAAAAAACCAGATCTAATCTAGGTTGTTTTAAAAGAAAACCGGATCTAGGTTTTTTTTAAACCAAAAGAAAAAGGTGGCTTTTACCGACGGTTTTCCAGTGGGTCGTTGGCGGCGGCGGAGTCCGGTGGCGAGGGGGCAAACGGCGGCAGCTCCGGGCGCGGCTGCGGGCGGCAATGTCGGCGTGCAGTGGCAACAGCGGCGAGGCGTGGGCGCCGGCAGAGTGTGGCGGGAGGAGGCGCGGCTGTGGGCGGTGCGGGCAGCGATGCGGCGGCGAACGAGGCAAGGAGAGGCCGCGGTGACGGTGCGATGTGGGGAAAGAGAGAGAGAGAGGGGTCGGGGCCTCGGGTTATATAGGCGGGGAAGGCGGCGGCGATGCTTGGGGAAGGGGGCAGAGGAGGCCGGAGGCGGTACGACATCCATGGCGGCGGCGGTTGGCGTGTGGGAGCTGGAGTCCGGGCGGAGGTCGGGGACACGCGGGGCTGGGCTGGCTGGCTGGGTGCTGGGCCGGCCTAGTCGGCGAAGATTTGTTTTTTTATTTTTTAAACATTTATCCAGACAAACTAAAATAAATAAAATAAAATAAACGAAAATATTATATAGGCATATAATGTATCGAAATTTTCAGAAAAAGATTTCCTACAAGCTGAACATTTATCTAGTGCCAAATAAAGTTCACAAAAATTCAAATAATTCAAATAGTGCTACTTCTACAATAAACCCCAATAAAAATCATTTTAGAAATACCAAGCTGATTTCAAAATCATTTCTCTCCAATTTTCTGATGTAGGGAATCATTTTACCCTATTTTCTATTTATTTTATTTTTGGAGAAAAATAATTTGAATAAAACCCAAATAACTCCAAATTGAAAATAATTTCAAACAGACTTTAAATTTGATCCTTTTAAACTTCCAACTCGTATTTCATATATTTTGAAGAAGTCATTTTATCTTCTCTCATGAAAATCATTGAGTCGCTTAAAGTTTCTAAATTTGAAATATTTCCTAATAAAATTCAAATCTTTTCAAAAAACCCTTTTCATTTAATTAAATGGAAGAAGTCATATCATATTCTCTCGAGGGTTTTGTATTTGAAAAGAATTTGAATTCACGGAGATCTATATGCAAAAAGGTGAAAGTTTGGGAAAGTCCTTTTATTCCCTCTTATTTAACTTTCAAAAAGTTTCGAATTTCACTCAATCAATCACATAACAATCAAACAAACAATCAATCTATCTATTTATTATAACATTCCAAAAATATAGAATTTTGGGATGTTACAACTATCAGCCGGAAGATTAACGCCCAGCTGAGTTAAGTGATTGTGGTACCCAGACATTCTGAGTATATGTTCACTGACAGAACTATTCTCCTCCATCTTGCAGCTATAGAACTTATTGGAGACTTCATATATCTCAATCCGGGCATTTCCTTGAAATATTAACTTCAACTCCTGGAACATCTCATATGCTCCATGACGTTCAAAATGTCGTAGAAGTCCCGGTTCTAAGCCATAAAGCATGGATCACTGAACTATCGAGTAGTCATCAGCTTTGCTCTGCCAAGTGTTCATAACATCTGGGGTTGCTCCTGCAGCGGGTTTGGCACCTAGCGGTGCTTCCAGGACGTAATTCTTCTGTGCAGCAATGAGGATAATCCTCAAGTTATAGACCCAGTCCGTGTAGTTGCTACCATCATCTTTCAACATAGCTCTCTTTAGGAACATATTAAATTCAACTGAACAACAACACGGG
Organism: Triticum aestivum; assembly: GCF_018294505.1. NCBI lineage: Eukaryota > Viridiplantae > Streptophyta > Magnoliopsida > Poales > Poaceae > Triticum > Triticum aestivum. The sequence continues at coordinate 320,438,301 of NC_057806.1, read as the reverse complement.
CCATTTATCTACAATAACATAGGCATGCAAAATACTATCAGGTACTAAGTTCATGATAAAGTAAAGTTCAATTAATCATATTACTTAAGAACTCCCACTTAGATAGACATCCCTCTAATAATCTAAGTGATCACATGATCCATATCAACTAAACCATGTCCGATCATCACGTGAGATGGAGTAGTTTTGAATGGTGAACATCACTATGTTGATCATGTCTACTATATGATTCATGCTCGGCCTTTCGGTCTCAGTGTTCAGAGGCCATATCTGCATATGCTAGGCTCGTCAAGTTTAACCCCGAGTATTCTTCTTTGTGCAAAACTGGCTTGCACCTGTTGTATGTGAACGTAGAGCTTATCACACCCGATCATCACGTGGTGTCTCGGCACGATGAACTGTAGCAACGGTGCATACTCAGGGAGAACACTTATACCTTGAAATTTAGTGAGAGATCATCTTATAACGCTACCGCCGTACTAAGCAAAATAAGATGCATAAAGGATAAACATCACATGCAATCAATATAAGTGATATGATATGGCCATCATCATCTTGTGCCTTTGATCTCCATATCCAAAGCACCGTCATGATCACCATCTGCACCAGCTTGACACCTTGATCTCCATCGTAGTATCGTTGTCGTCTCGCCAACTATTTCTTCTACGACTATCTCTACTGCTTAGTGATAAAGTAAAGCAATTACATGGTGATTGCATTTCATACAATAAAGCGACAACCATATGGCTCCTGCCAGTTGCCGATAACTGTGTTACAAAACATGATCATCTCATACAACAATTTATATAATCATGTCTTGACCATATCACATCACAGCATGCCTTGCAAAAACAAGTTAGACGTCCTCTACTTTGTTGTTGCAAGTTTTACATGGCTGCTACGGGCTTCTAGCAAGAACCGTCCTTACCAACGCATCAAAACCACAACGTAGTATAGTGATTCCTCTTTGATCTTCAGAAAGAACCTTGTTCATTGAAACCGATTCAACTAAAGTTGGAGAAACAGACACCCACAAGCCACTTGTGTGCGAAGCACGTCGGTGGAGCCAGTTTCGTGTAAGCGTACGTGTAATATCGGTCTGAGCGGCTTCATCCAAGAATACCGCCGAATCAAGAATCAACTAGTGATGGCAAGAAATATGTATATACCCATGCCCACAACTCCTTTGTGTTCTACTCGTGCATATAACATCTACGAATAAACCTAGCTCTGATGCCACTGTTGGGGAACGCAGTATTTCAGAATTTTCCTACGATCACGCAAGATCTATCTCGGAGATGCATAGCAATGAGAGGGAGAGAGTATGTCTACGTACCCTCGTAGACCGAAAGCGGAAGCGTTATGAAACACGGTTTATGTAGTCGGACGTCTTCGCGATCCAACCGATCAAGTACCGAACGCACGGCACCTCCGCGATCTGCACATGTTCAGCTCGGTGACGTCCCTCTGATACGTCTCCAATGTATCTATAATTTTTGATTGCTCCATGCTATATTATCTTCTGTTTTGGACATTATTGGGCTTTATTATACACTTCTATATTATTTTTGGTACTAACCTACTAACCGGAGGCCCAGCCCAGAATTGTTGTTTTTTTCCTATTTTAGGGTTTCGAAGAAAAGGAATATCAAACGGAGTCCAAACGGAATGAAACCTTCGGGAATGTGATTTTTGGAACGAACAAGATCCAGGAGACTTGGACCCTATGTCAAGCAACCAACTGGGAGGCCACGAGGTAGGTGGCGCGCCTACCCCCCCCCCCTAGGCGCGCCCTCCACCCTCGTGGGCCCCCTGTTGCTCCACCGACGTACTTCTTCCTCCTATATATACCTACGTACCCCCAAACGATCAGAGACGGAGCCAAAACCCTAATTCCACCGCCGTAACTTTCTGTATCTACGAGATCCCATCTTGGGGCCTGTTCTGGAGCTCCGCCAGAGGGGGCATCGATCATGGAGGGCTTCTACATCAACACCATAGCCTCTCCGATGAAGTGTGAGTAGTTTACCTCAGACCTTTGGGTCCATAGTTATTAGCTAGATGGCTTCTTCTCTCTTTTTGGATCTCAATACAAAGTTCTCCCCCTCTCTTGTGGAGATCTATTTGATGTCATCTTCTTTTGCGGTGTGTTTGTTGAGACCGATGAATTGTGGGTTTATGATCAAGTTTATCTATGAACAATATTTGAATCTTCTCTGAATTCTTTTATGTATGATTGGTTATCTTTGCAAGTCTCTTCGAATTATCAGTTTGGTTTGGCCTACTAGATTGATCTTTCTTGCAATGGGAGAAGTGCTTAGCTTTGGGTTCAATCTTGCGGTGTCCTTTCCCAGTGACAGTAGGGGCAGCAAGGCACGTATTGTATTCTTGCCATCGAGGATAACAAGATGGGGTTTTCATCATATTGCATGAGTTTATCCCTCTACATCATGTCATCTTGCTTAAGGCGTTACTCTGTTCTTATGAACTTAATACTCTAGATGCATGCTGGATAGCGGTCGAAGTGTGGAGTAATAGTAGTAGATGCAGGGAGGAGTCGGTCTACTTCTCTCGGACGTGATGCCTATATACCTGATCATACCTAGATATTTGTAACATCCCAAATTTTCAATTTGGAATGTTATACACTAGATCATCGTTGCATATCATATTTATTGCATTTTGGTTGATCCTAGAAAATTTTCGCAACTCAAGGACCCTCGGAGAGAGTTGGGGATTTCGTTATTTTCATATTTGAGTTGTCTCAAATTTTGAAAATAGGATCATTTGATTTTATTTATTTTATCTTCAATAATTTCTATTGCAAAAATATGAGAGAGGGAATAAAATGACTTTCCCAAAAAAAGAAATATTGACGATTTAATAAAAAAATCAAATAATATTTTATTTGGTGTTATTTGCTATTTTATTTGAATTTAGGACAAATGCGCATTTTCCAAAATTGCATTTAGGCCCCAAATAAATGTTCATCCTGTGCGGCTTGATTTTAGAAGCCGGGGAAAATTTATTTCGGGATTCTTGGAGTCCGTTTAGTATTTCTTTCGTTAGTTTTTCTGCGCGGAATTATTAAAAAAATGTCCGAACCGACCTACGGGCCGTGCTAGGCCCGAACTCCCCGGACCCAGCCTTTATAAACCGCCGGCCCACCCGGGCCGAAACCCTAGCCGCCAGCGCCTGACCCCGCCGCCGCCGACGCCGCCGCCCACCGCGCCGCCCCGCCCGACCCCGCCGCCGCCGCCTCACCGGACCCCGACGCCGCCGTCCCGCCGCCGATTTTCCCGGAAAAACCGTTTGGTTTTCGTTGGTTTTTTTAGATAAGTTTTTTTATTAGAACGTTTTTTACGGTTTAGGCTAATTAGCGAGCGTTCGCTCGTTCGTTCGTTTTAACGAACGTGTTCGTCGTTTAGATCCAGTTAACGAACGTTCGTTCGTTAAATTGTTCGTCGTTTTTCTTTTTCTCGGATTAAATCCGCGATTTTCTGATCACGATTTCTGATCCGACTTTCATTTTAGTAGAACTTACCGCTCGTTTATCGGAATCAGGCGATTCAAGCGCCTGCAGTTTCGTCTCGAAACCCTCTTTTCGTTTAACCAACTTAAACATGTTTTTGCTTCTGTAAAAATTGCCTTAGATTCAGAATAGTAAATGAAGCCTGTTTCTTTTGCCGTTTGTCTTTTGTTGCTTCGTTCGATTTGATTCTTTTTGTCAACCGGAGTTCTTAAGTTGAACTTTCTGGTTAGATCTCTTATTTGAGTTTTACCAGTGCATTAGCTGAGTACTTATTGTATGCTTGTTTGTTTGCGATAGAGTACCCGGAGTGTGCTGCTTGCTACTTCGAATCATTAGGTTTCCCGGATCATCAGCAAGGAGAGTAACACTTTGATCATACCTTCTACTACCCAGTTTTATTGCATTAGATCAATCCTTACACATTGCATGATTAGGATCTATTAAAATTGTGGGTTTGGGAAGTAGTTGAGGTAGTACCTATTACCTGTTTATTATCAAACCTTTGGGAGTTACTTCTACGTTTGCTTATTATTACTATGCTATGCTAGTAGACGTGGATTGGGTGAGTGATATCCATGACAGATGTGAGATTTTTAAATCAATGGTTTATCTAAGGTGGCAACTTAAATACACATCTGGGTGGATTGAGGTACCTCGGTATTCCAGGATTGCCTGTTTTCTTTTGCACCGCCACCCAGGCTCAAAGGGATCATAAGATTATTCATGCTAGAAACTTCCGTGTGCAGCCACAAGCTATTATGGGCTCTAGCATAGTTGACTAAGTCGTGCGAACTCTTACAGTGGTAGACTAGCAGATGTAGGGGATGTAGGTGGTACGGTCTACCCATCGTAAGGTGCTAGCGCTTCTGAAAGACTATGTCTCGGTCATCCGTTTCTCAAACACCATGTAGTGCGAGAAATCCAACGGAGGAGATCGAGTCTTGTGGGGAAAAGTGCGCAAACCTCTGCAGAGTGTATAAACTAATCATGGTTAGCCGTGTCCCCGGTTATGGACATCTTGAGTATCTAGTACCTGGATTATCATGTGAATCTCAGCATGTTACTATAAAATTTAATTTGATGGGTTTGTTAATGATGTTACTTAATTGGGATTGAGAATGCTGTCATCCATTCTCAATGTTCAACAACCACCATAATAGTTAAATAAATTTATTCCTTTGCAGTAGGGAAAAATTGGCTTTACGCAAAACTGTAACCATAGAGCTTACCACCAGCCAAATATGCATATAGTATAGCTGTTTCATTCCATTATTCTCTATGTGTTACATTGCCAACATATTCCATGTGCTGGCCCATTTTCGGGCTGCAACGTTAATGTTGTAGACTTTTCAGACGATGATTAAGGAGTTTTAGGTCGTGGTTCTATACTCAGTGATGCCGTGTAGTTGATGGACTCACTTATCTTCCAAGCCTTCCGCTGTTATCGTTATTAGATGGCCTTAAGCCACATTTATTGTAATAAGATCTCTATTGAGACACTCGATGTACTAAGTGTGTGATTGCTACTCTGTTATAAATCCTTCAAGTACTATGTGGTGTCAGCATTACTGATCCAGGGATGACACCGGAGCACAGAGATTGGACCATTTGAGGTCTGGTCGCTATAAGATGGTATCAGAGCACACGCTGACTGTAGGACACGACCACTAAGGTAAAGACCTAGATCACTACTCACTCTCTTCTCTTCCGACCTCTCATATTTTCTACTCTTTAGGATGGTGGATGCAAGGAACAAGTTCACGCAACCGGATGAAGATACACCCTTTGGACGTCACTTGAAGGAAGTCACTAGATATCTAAACATAGGAGTACCAAGCTTCACCGGAACCTACAACGCCACTTTACCTGAAGAAGAGCGTTGGATGATTCAAGTTCAAGTTCCAGGAAGGACGTTCATGCCAGTCACTGAGCCCATAGAGTTTTATTTTGATGCACCAACTTGGATTCTAGGAAAGAGCATGGCAGCTCACATCGCCATGGGACGCATTGGAGAAGTCTACCGAAATGATCTCAAGGATACTATCTACCAGATTTGTGGGCGCCGAGATGAGCACTGGGAGATGATCAACACCAGAAAGGACAGATCAATTGTAGCTTTTATCCAGGAGTTAAACCAGCACATTCAACGTCAAGAGAACCAGATGTGCGCCGACATGATAGACCTGAAGAAGGCAAAGACAAGAATCAAGGAACTGGAGGAAGAACTCAAGGCTACACGTGAAGATTATGAAGAGGAAATCGAAGTATTAGTGGGGAAGAATGACGATCTGATCAAGAAGATTGGAATATTTATGGGAGGCCCTACACCAGTAGAAGAAGACGAAGAACCCAAGGAGATTCGCCCGGAAGACTACATCATCATCGACGACACCGACTCGGATCCAGATGATAGCGATGATGACTATGTTGATGAAGCTAGAGCAGATATCATGGAGTCTGCAACCGAAGAATATTTCTAGCAGACCACCTCATCAGTAGTAGTAGTCCACCATGTAAATATAGTAGTCCGAGCACTTTTGCGATAGTTAGATCGATTGTATGCCCTTGTTTGATTGAATGAAGTGAATTGTTTGCTTTTGCCTCATGTGCATATGGGTAGTGTTTTCTCTTTAGACCCCCTCTATTCTTAAATCTCATCTTTTCTAAACCCTCAGATGCCTCCGAGACGTGACCCCGGATTTACCTTTCCACCGGAGCTCACCCAGTTGATCCAGCAGCAGAACACATTGATGCAGTTGCTAGTCCAGAATCAGAATCAGGGGAACAACAACAACAACCCACCACCACCACCACCTGTTGATCACTTAGCCCGTTTTCTTAGGCTGAATCCGCCGGTGTTTTCCAGTAGCACCGAGCCGATAGTAGCAGATGATTGGCTCCGCAAGACAGCTAGAGAGTTGACCACAGCAGGATGCACTGATGCGGAGAAGGTGAAGTTTGCCGCACATCAGCTTGAAGGACCCGCAGCATCATGGTGGGAGAATTTCACAGCCACTTTCCCTGTCGATACTATCACATGGGACCAGTTTCAGCAGGCTTTTCGAACTGCCCATGTTTCAGCAGGAGCTATGGCCATGAAGAAGCGAGAGTTTCGCAACTTGCGCCAAGGAGGACGGACAGTTGGCCAGTATGTGGAGGACTTTAGTAAGTTAGCACGTTATGCCCCGGATGACGTTGCTACGGATGCCGCTAAGCAGGAGAAGTTTCTGGAAGGACTGAATGATGAGTTGAGCATGCAGTTGATGGTAGCAACCTTCAACAACTACCAGGAGTTGGTAGATCGTGCTCTTATGATTGAAGGGAAGCAGCAGCAAATTGAAAATCGCAAGAGGAAGTATGCACAAGGAAAGTACAATTCAGGAGCTCAGCAGAAGCCACGATTTACCCCTAGACCGGGAGGACATTTTCAGCATACCCATGGAGGAGGTAGCTCGCACAATCACAATGGCCCCAGGAATGGTAATGGGAATGGAGGAAGCAACGGCCAGAACCGCACCAACCCATCAACCCCAGCCAAGAAAGACCTGAGCCAAGTCACTTGCTTTAAGTGCCAGAAGACCGGACATTATGCCAATGAATGTCCTGAATCACAGAATGGAAATGGCAATGGAAGCTCTGGGAAGAAGCCGAACCCTTTCAACAGGGGACAGGTGAACCACGTTAATGTGGAGGAGGTTGAAGAGCAGCCGGATGCAGTAATCGGTAAGTTTTTGGTTAAGTCATTTACTACACTCGTTCTTTTCGATACCGGTGCATCGCATTCATACATATCAAGGGGATTTGTGGATAAGTATAAACTGCCAACCCAAGCCCTTAGGTCACCCATGTTAGTAACCTCGCCTGGAGCAGAATATATGGCTAGTCTATGGTGTGATCGGTTACCATTAAGGATTGGTAACTATGTTTTTCCCTCGGACCTAATAGTATTGGAATCCCAAGGATTGGGTGTGATATTAGGCATGGATTGGTTATCAAAGTATGAAGGGAATATTGAATGTGCTAGTAAGTCAATTTTGCTTACCACCCCAGAAGGGAGAAGGATCAAGTATGTATCCCGACATGTGCCAAAGAGGACTCAAATAAATTGTTTAACCGGAGTTGTGCAGGAGGAAGTACCAGTAGTGAAGGATTTCCCCCAAGTATTTCCAGAAGAATTGCCAGGCATGCCACCGGATAGAGATATTGAGTTTTTGATTGAGCTATTGCCAGGCACAGGGCCAATATCAAAGAGACCATATAGGATGCCTGCAAAGGATTTGGTGGAAATTAAGAAGCAAATTAAGGATTTACTGGATAAAGGTTATATTCGCCCAAGTTCTTCACCTTGGGGATCGCCAGTACTTCTAGTAGAGAAGAAGGATGGATCGTTAAGGATGGTTGTCGATTATCGAGAATTGAATGAAGTAACCATCAAGAACAAGTACCCACTACCGATGATTAATGATATGTTTGATCGATTGCAAGGAGCTAAGGTATTTTCCAAGATCGATCTGCGATCAAGATACCACCAGTTGAAGATTCGGGAACAGGATATACCCAAGACGGCTTTTACCACCAGGTATGGGCTATACGAGTATACCGTTATGTCATTTGGTCTGACTAACGCACCTGCATATTTTATGAACATGATGAACAAGGTGTTTATGGAGTTCTTGGATAAGTTCGTCGTAGTGTTCATTGATGATATCCTGGTTTACTCAAAGAATGAAGAGGAGCATAAGGAACATTTGCGTTTGGTTCTTGGAAAGCTCAGAGAACATCAATTATATGCCAAGTTTAGCAAATGTGAGTTTTGGTTGAAGGAAGTTGGATTTCTCGGACACGTTATATCCGGAGAAGGTATAGCAGTAGATCCCACTAAAGTTGATACCGTGACCAAGTGGGAAGCACCAACCACCGTGGGAGAGATCCGGAGTTTTCTTGGACTCGCAGGATACTACCGGAGGTTTATTGAGAATTTCTCAAAGATTGCGAAGCCTATGACGGAGTTGTTGAAGAAGGATACCAGGTTCATATGGACGGAGGAATGTGAGGCTAGTTTTCAGGAGTTGAAGAAACGTTTGGTTACTTCACCAGTGTTGATTTTGCCAGACCAGACCAAGGATTATGAGGTGTATTGCGACGCTTCACGTCGAGGACTTGGAGCAGTGCTTATGCAGGAAGGGAGAGTTGTTTCATATGCCTCACGACAGCTTAAGCCTCATGAGTTGAATTATGCTACGCATGATTTGGAGTTAGCAGCCGTAGTGCATGCACTGAAGACTTGGAGACATTTTCTGATTGGAAACCATTGCGAAGTGTATACGGATCATAAGAGTTTGAAGTATATTTTCACACAGAAGGAGTTGAATCTCAGACAAAGGAGATGGTTGGAGCTCATCAAGGATTATGATATGAAATTGCATTATCACCCTGGAAAGGCTAACGTAGTAGCTGACGCATTAAGCCGTAAGAGCCACGTCAACACCTTAATGACGGGAGATTTACCAAGGGAGTTAGCCGAAAATCTTCGAGAGTTATGTTTAGAAATAGTCCCGAGAGGCTATGTAGCAGCATTGGAGATTCAGTCTACATTGATGGATAAAATCAGAGAAGCCCAAAGGACTGACAAGGAGATTGCTTCTATTAAGGAGAAAATTAGCAAAGGAAAAGCTAAGGGATTTCATGAGGATGAGCACGATACCCTATGGTTTGAAGACCGTGTTTATGTGCCAAATGATCCGGAGATTAGGAAGCTAATTCTGCAAGAGGCCCATGATTCACCATATTCGATTCACCCAGGAAATACCAAGATGTATTTGGATTTGAAGGATATTTTCTGGTGGACCGGAATGAAGAAGGATATTGCGGAGTACGTAGCAGTTTGTGATGTATGTCAGAGAGTGAAGGCAGAGCATCAGAAGCCAGCAGGATTGCTACAACCATTGCCGATACCCGAATGGAAGTGGGATAAGCTAGGCATGGATTTTATTACAGGATTGCCCAGAACACGTTCAGGCTATGACTCGATATGGGTTGTAGTCGATCGTTTGACAAAGGTAGCTCATTTCATTCCAGTGAAGACTACCTATACCAGTGCAAAGTTGGCAAAGATATACATGACCAGGATCGTATGTCTGCATGGAGTTCCAAGGAGCATTGTATCGGATAGAGGAACCCAGTTTACTTCAAAGTTCTGGAATCAGTTGCATGAGACTTTGGGAACCATACTAGAGTTTAGCACAGCTTTCCACCCGCAGACAGATGGACAGACTGAGAGAGTCAACCAGATCTTGGAGGATATGCTAAGAGCTTGTGCGCTAGATTACGGATCTAGTTGGGACGAGAATTTGCCGTATGCAGAATTCTCTTACAACAACAGCTATCAATCCAGTTTGAAGATGGTCCCTTTCAAAGCCTTGTATGGAAGGAGGTGCAGGACCCCATTGTCCTGGGATGAAGTTGGAGATCGCCAGTTGTTTGGACCGGATCTGATAAAGGAATCTGAACAGAAAGTGAAATTAATTCGCGACAGGCTGAAGGTAGCTCAATCCAGGTAGAAGAGTTATGCACATTCTAAACGCAAGGAGACAGTTTAAAAAGTCGGAGACCGAGGCTATCTTCGAGTATCACCACTTCGAGGAGTTAAGCGCTTTGGAGTTAGGGGAAAGTTAGCGCCACATTTTGTAGGCCCATACAAAGTGTTGGAATGTATGGGAGAAGTAGCCTACAAGTTGGAATTACTCGAAGGACTGTTAGGAGTTCACGACGTGTTTCATGTATCCCAGTTGAAGAAGTGCCACTCAGAGATGGCTGACATACCGCTGAGAGATACGGTACCACTGGAAGCAATTCAGTTGGACAGTGATTTGACCTATGAGGAGAAACTAGTTAAGATTCTAGAGTATGCCAGTCGAGTCACCCGCAGCAAGGTTATCAAGTTTTGCAAGGTTCAGTGGAGCCACCACACGGAGGATGAAGCCACCTGGGAACGAGAGGAAGAATTGCTGAAGGACCACCCACACCTATTTCTAGCCAACCCGAATCTCGAGGGCGAGATTCATCTTAAGGGGGGTAGGTTTGTAACATCCCAAATTTTCAATTTGGAATGTTATACACTAGATCATCGTTGCATATCATATTTATTGCATTTTGGTTGATCCTAGAAATTTTTCGCAACTCAAGGACCCTCAGAGAGAGTTGGGAATTTCATTATTTTCATTTTTGAGTTGTCTCAATTTTTGAAAATAGGATCATTTGATTTTATTTATTTTATCTTCAATAATTTCTATTGCAAAAATATGAGAGAGGGAATAAAATGACTTTCCCAAAATAAAGAAATATTGAGGATTTAATAAAAAAATCAAATAAGATTTTATTTGGTTTTATTTGCTATTTTATTTAAATTTAGGAAAAATGCGCGTTTTTCAAAATTACATTTAGGCCCCAAATAAATGTTCATCTTGTGCGGCTTGATTTTAGAAGCCGGGGAAAATTTATTTTGGGATTTTTGGAGTCCGTTTAGTATTTCTTTCGTTAGTTTTTCTGCGCGGAATTATTTTAAAAAAACGTCCGGACCAACCTACGGGCCGTGCTAGGCCGAGACTCCCTGGACCCAGCCTTTATAAACCGCCGGCCCACCCGAGTCGAAACCCTAGCCGCCAGCGCCCGACCCCGCTCCGCCGACGCCGCCGCCCGCCGCCGCCGCCCACCGCCGCTGCCCCGCCCGATGCCGCCGCTCTGCCGGACCCCGCCGCCGCCATCCCGCCGCCCGAGGTTTACCTCGATCCCGCCGCTGATTTTCCCAGAAAAACCGTTCAGTTTTCGTCGGTTTTTTTAGATCCGTTTTTTATTAGAACGGTTTTTTTATGGTTTAGGCTAATTAGCGAGTGTTCGCTCGTTCGTTCGTTTTAACGAACGTGTTTGTCGTTTAGATCCAGTTAACGAACGTTCGTTCGTTAAACTGTTCGTCGTTTTTCTTTTTCTCGGATTAAATCCGCGATTTTATGATCGCGATTTCTGATCCGATTTTCGTTTTAGTATAACTTCCCACTCGTTTATCGAAATCAGGCGATTCAAGCGCCTGGAGTTTCATCTCGAAACCCTCTTTCCGTTTAACCAACTTAAACAAGTTTTTGCTTCTGTAAAAATTGCCTTAGATCCAAAATAGTAAACGAAGCCTGTTTCTTTTGTCGTTTGTCTTCTGTTGCTTCGTTCGATTTGATTCTTTTTGTCAACCGGAGTTCTTAAGTTGAACTTTCTGGTTAGATCTCTTATTTGAGTTTTACCTGTGCATTAGTTGAGTACTTATTGTATGCTTGTTTGTTTGCGATAGAGTACCCGGAGTGCGCCGCTTGCTACTTCGAATCGTTAGGTTTCCCGGATCATCAGCAAGGCAAGTAACACTTTGATCATACCTTCTACTACCCAGTTTTATTGCATTAGATCAATCCTTACACATTGCATGATTAGGATCTAATTAAATTGTGGGTTTGGGAAGTAGTTGAGGTAGTACCTATTACCTGTTTATTATCAAACCTTTGGGAGTTACTTCTACGTTTGCTTATTATTGCTATGCTATGCTAGTAGACGTGGATTGGGTGAGTGATATCCATGACAGATGTGAGATTTTTAAATCAATGGTTTATCTAAGGTGGCAACTTAAATACACATCTGGGTGGATTGAGGTACCTGGGTATTCCAGGATTGCCTGTTTTCTTTGGACCGCCACCCAGGCTCAAAGGGATCATGAGATTATTCATGCTAGAAACTTCCGTGTGCAGCCACAAGCTATTATGGGCTCTAGCATAGTTGACTAAGTCGTGCGAACTCTTACAGTGGTAGAATAGCAGATGTAGGGGATGTAGGTGGTACGGTCTACCCATCGTAAGGTGCTAGCGCTTCTAAAAGACTATGTCTCGGTCATCCGTTTCTCAAACGCCATGTAGTGCGAGAAATCCAACGGAGGAGATCGAGTCTTGTGGGAAAAAGTGCGCAAACCTCTGCAGAGTGTATAAACTAATCATGGTTAGCCGTGTCCCCGGTTATGGACATCTTGAGTATCTAGTACCTGGATTATCATGTGAATCTCAGCATGTTACTATAAAATTTAATTTTGATGGGTTTGTTAATGATGTTACATAATTTGGATTGAGAATGCTGTTATCCATTCTCAATGTTCAACAACCACCATAATAGTTTAATAAATTTATTCCTTTGCAGTAGGGAAAAATTGGCTTTACGCAAAACTGTAACCATAGATCTTACCACCAGCCAAATATGCATATAGTATAGCTGTTTCATTCCATTATTCTCTATGTGTTACATTGCCAGCATATTCCATGTGCTGACCCGTTTTCGGGCTGCAACGTTAATGTTGCATACTTTTCAGACGACGATTAAGGAGTTTTAGGTCGTGGTTCTATACTCAGTGATGCCGTTGGAGTTGGTGGACTCACTTATCTTCCAAGCCTTCCGCTATTATCGTCATTAGATGGCCTTAAGCCACATTTATTGTAATAAGATCTCTATTGAGACACTCGATGTACTAAGTGTGTGATTGCTACTCTGTTATAAATCCTTCAAGTACTGTGTGGTGTCAGCATTCCTGATCCAGGGATGACACCGGAGCACAGAGATTGGACCGTTTGAGGTCTGGTCGCTACAATATTCTCATAACTATGCTCAATTCTGTCAATTGCTCAATAGTAATTTGTTCACCGACCGTAAAATACTTATCCTCTCGAGAGAAGCCACTAGTGAAACCTATGGCCCCCGGGTCTATCTTCATCGTATTAATCTTCCAATACTTAGTTATTTTCATTGCTCTTATTTTACTCTGCATCTTTATCATAAAAATACCAAAAATATTATCTTATCATATCTATCAGATCTCACTCTCGTAAGTGACCGTGTAGGGATTGACAACCCCTTATCTCGTTGGTTGCGAGGATTTATTTGTTTTGTGTAGGTGCGAGGGACTCGCGCGTAGCCTCCTACTGGATTGATACCTTGGGTCTCAAAAACTGAGGGAAATACTTACGCTACTTTGCTGCACCACCCTTTCCCCCTCAAGGGAAAACCAACGCAAGTGCTCAAGAGGTAGCACCCTCCTACTCTTGATCCAGTTGAGGCTGAGGGAGAGTTCCGTTAGCACGACGGCGTGATAACGGTGATGCTGAAGTTACCGACGCAGGGCTTCACCAAAGCACTACAACGATATGACCGAGGTGGAATTCTGTGGAGGGGGGCACTACACACGGCTAAACAATCAACTTGTGTGTCTATGGTGTGCCCCCCTCCCCCGTATATAAAGGAGGCGAGGAGGGGGCTGGCCGGCCTTCATGGTGCGCCCCAAGGGGGGATTCCTACTCCTACTAGGAGTAGGTTTCCCCCCTTTCCTAGTCCTAATAGGAGGGGGAAGGAAGGGGAAGAGGAGAAGAAGGAAAGGGGGTCGGCCCCTTCCCAATTCGGATTGGGCTAGGGGGTGCGCCCCCACCTCTTGGCCGCCCCTCTCTCTTCCACTAAAGCCCATGTAGGCCCATTAAGCCCCTGGGGGTTCCGGTAACCCCCGGTACTCCGGTATATGCCTGAACTCATCCGAAACCATTTCGGTGTCCAAAGATAACATTTCAATATATCAATCTTCATGTCCCGACCATGTCGAGACTCCTCGTCATGTCCGTGATCACATCTGGGACTCCGAACTACCTTCAGTACATCAAAACACATAAACTCATAATACCGATCATCGTCGAATGTTAAGCGTGCGGACCCTACAGGTTCAAGAACTATGTAGACATGACCGAGACTCATCTCCGGTCAATAATCAATAGCGAAACCTGGATGCTCATATTGGTTCCTAGATATTCTACGAAGATCTTTATCGGTCAAACCGCATAACAACATACGTTGTTCCCTTTGTCATCGGTATGTTACTTGCCCAAGATTCGATCGTCGGTATCATCATACCTAGTTCAATCTCATCACCGGCAAGTCGCTTTACTCGTTCTGTAATGCATCATCCCGCAACTAACTCATTAGTCACATTGCTTGCAAGTCTTATAGTGATGTGCATTACCAAGAGGGCCAAGAGATACCTCTCCGATACACGGAGTGACAAATCCTAATCTCGATCTATGCCAACTCAACAAACACCATCGGAGACACCTGTAGAGCATCTTTATAATCACCCAGTTATGTTGTGATGTTTGATAGCACACTAAGTGTTCCTTCGGTATTTGGGAGTTGCATAATCTCATAGTTATAGGAACATGTATAAGTCATGAAGAAAGCAATAACAATAAACTAAACGATCATAGTGCTAAGCTAACGGATGGGTCTTGTCCATCACATCATTCTCTAATGATGTGATCCCGTTCATTAAATGACAACACATGTCTATGGCTAGGAAACTTAACCATCTTTGATTAACGAGCTAGTCAAGTAGAGGCATGCTAGGGACACTTTGTTTGTCTATGTATTCACACCTGTACTAGGTTTGCGGTTAATACAATTCTAGCATGAATAATAAATATTTATCATAATATAAGGAAATATAAATAACAACTTTATTATTGCCTCTAGGGCATATTTCCTTCAGCCTATATTTCATAATCATTGCCTTGGATATCGTCATAACTTTGCGCTTTTCTATCAATTACTCGACAATAATTTGTTCACCCACTGTATTATTTGCTATCTTGAGAGAAGCCTCTAGTGAAACCTATGGTCCCGGGGTCTATTTTCCACCATATAAGTTTCTGATCTACTATTTCGCAATCTTTTACTTTCTGATCTATAAGCCACCCCCCCCCCCAATATTTACTTTATCTTTTGTATAGTTATATCTATCTCTGTCAAATCTCAATTTTGCAAGTGACCGTGAAGGGATTGACAACCCCTTTATCGCGTTGGGTGCAAGTGTTTGATTGTTTGTGCGGGTATTGGTGATTTGCGTGTTGTCTCCTACTTGATTGATACCTTGGTTCTATAACTAAGGGAAATACTTATCTCTACTTTGCTGCATCACCCTTTCTCTTCAAGGGAAAACCCAACGCAAGCTCAAGAAGTAGCAGGAGGTATTACTGTTGTTCCTAATTATAAGAATGAATTGATTCCACAAAGAATTGTTACAGGTTATAGAATGGTTATTGATTTTAGAAAGTTGAATAAAGCTACTAGGAAAGATCATTACCCTCTACCTTTTATTGATCAAATGCTAGGAAGACTATCAAAACATACACACTTTTGCTTTCTAGATGGTTATTTTGGTTTTTCTCAAATACAAGTGTCAGAAGAGGATCAAGAAAAAACTACTTTTACTTACCCTTTCGGTACATTTTCCTTTAGACGTATGCATTTTGGTTTATGCAATGCACCTGCTACCTTTCAAAGATGTATGACTACTATATTCTCTGACTTTTGTGAAAAGATTGTTGAGGTTTTCATGGATGATTTCTCCATTTACGGAACTTCTTTTGATGATTGCTTAAGCAACCTTGATCAAGTTTTGCAGAGATGAGAAGAAACTAATCTTGTTTTGAATTGGGAGAAGTGCCACTTTATGGTTAATGAAGATATTGTCTTGGGGCATAAAATCTCTGAAAGAGGTATTGAAGTTGATGAAGGTAAAGTTGATGCTATTAAAAAAATGCCGTGTCCTACAGATATCAAAGGTATAAGAAGTTTCCTTGGTCATGCTGGTTTCTATAGGAGATTTATTAAAGTCTTCTCCAAAAATTTCTAGGCCTCTCACTAATCTCTTGCAAAAAGATGTTCCATTTTTTATGATGATTGTGCAGAAGCCTTTGAAATACTTAAGAAAGCCTTAATTTTTGCACCTATTATTCAACCACCTGATTGGAATTTACCCTTTGAAATTACGCGTGATGCTAGTGATTATGTTGTTGGTGCTATTCTAGGACAAACAGTTGATAATAAATTGAATGTTATCCATTATGCTAGTAAAACTCTAGACAGTACTCAAAGAAATTATGCTACTACCAAAAAAGAATTTTTAGCAGTTGTCTTTGCTTGTGATAAGTTCAGATCTTATATTGTTGATTCCAAGGTAACTGTTCACACCGATCATGCTGCTATTAAATATCTTATGGAAAAGAGAGATGCTAAACCTAGACTTATTAGATGGGTTCTCTGTAGGGGAACGTAGTATTTCAAAAAAATGCCTACGATCACGCAAGATCTATCTAGGAGAAGCATAGCAATGAGCGGGGAGAGTGTGTCCACGTACCCTTGTAGACCGAAAGCGGAAGCGTTAAGTAACGCGGTTGATGTAGTCGAACATCTTCGCGATCCAACTGATCAAGTACCGAATGCACGACACCTCCGCGATTTGCACACGTTCAGCTCGGTGACGTCCCACGAACTCTAGATCCAATTGAGACCGAGGGAGAGTTTCGTCAACACGATGACATGGTGACAGTGATGATGAAGTTACCGACGCAGGGCTTCACCTAAGCACTACGACAATATGACCGAGGTGGAAATCTATGGAGGGGGGCACCGCACACGGCTAATAGATCAACTTGTGTGTCTATGGGGTTCCCCCTTCCCCGTATATAAAGGAGTGGGGGAGGGGGTCGGCCGGCCTCATAGGTCGCGCCCCAAGGGGGGAATCCTACTCCTACTAGGAGTAGGTTCCCCCTTTCCTAGTCCAACTAGGAGGGGAAGTAAAGGGAAGAGGGGAAGAAGGAAAGGGGGGCCGGGCCCCCTCCCCAATTCGGATTGGTCTTGGGGGGCGCGCCCCTCGTTTTGGCCGCCTCCTACTCTCTTCCACTAAAGCCCATGAAGGCCCATTAACCCTCGGGGGTTCCGGTAACCCCCCCCCCCCCCCCGGTACTCTGGAAAATGCCCGAACCTATCCAAAACCTTTCCGGTGTCCAAACATAACCTTCCAATATATCAATCTTCATGACTCGACCATTTCAAGACTCCTCGTCATGTCCGTCATCACATCCGGGACTCCGAAAAACCTTCAGCACATCAAATCTCATAACTCACCATACATATCATCATCGAACGTTAAGCGCGCAGACCCTACTGGTTCGAGAAGTATGTAGACATGACCGAGACTCATCTCCGGTCAATAACCAATAGCGGAACCTGGATGCTCATATTGGTTCCTACATATTCTACGAAGATCTTTATTAGTCAAACCACATAACAACATACGTTTTTCCCTTTTTCATCGGTATGTTACTTGCCCGAGATTCGATCGCTCATCATACCTAGTTCAATCTCGTTACCGGCAACTCTCTTTACTCGTTATGTAATGCAACATCCTACAACTAACTCATTAGTTACATTGCTTGGAAGGCTTATAGTTATGTGCATTACCGAGAGGGCCGAGAGATACCTCTCCAACAATCGGAGTGACAAACCCTAATCTCGATCTATGCCAACTTGACAAACACCATTGGAGACACCTGTAGAGCATCTTTATAATCACCCAGTTACGTTGTGACGTTTGATAGCACACAAAGTTTTCCTCCGTTATTCGGGAGTTACATAATCTCATAGTCATAGGAACATGTATAAGTTATGAAGAAAGCAATAGCAATGAACTAAACGATCATAGTGATATGCTAACGGATGGGTCAAGTCCATCACATCATTCGCTATTGATGTGATTTCGTTCATCAAATGACAACACATGTCTATGGCTTGGAAACTTAACCATCTTTGATTAACGAGCTAGTCTAGTAGAGGCATACTAGGGACACTCTGTTTGTCTATGTATTCACACATGTACTAAGTTTCCGGTTAATACAATTCTAGCATGAATAATAAAAATTTATCATGATATAAGGAAATATAAATAACAACTTTATTATTGCCTCTAGGGCATATTTCCTTCAGTCTCCCACTTGCACTAGAGTCAATAATCTAGATTACACAGTAATGATTCTAACACTCATGGAGTCTTGGTGTTGATCATGTTTTGCTCGTGAGACAGGCTTAGTCAACGGGTCTGCAACATTCAGATCCGTATGTATCTTGCAAATCTTAATGTCTCCTTCCTTGACTTGATCGTGTCTGGAATTGAAGCATCTCTTGATGTGCTTGGTTCTCTTGTGAAATCTAGAGACGTTTGCCAGGGCAATTGCACCAGTATTGTCACAAAAGATTTTCATTGGACCCGATGCACTAGGTATTACACCTAGACCGGATATGAACTCCTTCATCTAGACTCCTTCATTTTCTCCTTCCGAAGCAGCTATCTATTCCTCTTCACACGTAGATCTCGCCACGACGCTCTGCTTAGAACTGCACCAACTGAAAACTCCACCATTCAATAAAAATACGTATCTGGTTAGTGACTTAGAGTCATCCGGATCAGTGTCAAAGCTTGCATCGACATAACTGTTTACGACAAGCTCTTTGTCACCTCCATAAACAAGAAACATATCCTTAGTCCTTTTCAGGTATTTTAGTATGTTCTTGACCGTTGTCCAGTGATCCACTCCTAGATTACTTTGGTACCTCCCTGCTAAACTAATAGCAAGGCACACATCAGGTCTGGTACACAACATTGCATACATGATACACTAGTGCACGTCGGTCCTAAACAAACTGTTTGTAACCCCTATCCGCAACGGCAGTTGGAATCGTCGCCAACTGAGTGTGTGCGATAGGGTGTCCTTCCCACACGACCCAGAAATCGTCGGGGATAGGCCCTCTTGGGACCCAGGCTAGGGGCATGTGCGATCGGGCGAGGGATCGAACCCAATCATTTCCGTAGGTATGTACATCCCACATGATGAATCCCAGAAATCATTTCCGTAGGTATGTACATCCCACACGGTGAATCCCAGAAAACCATTTCCGTTCGTGTGTATATCACACAGAGTCAGTCCAAGGAATACGTTTCCGTTCTTATGTACATCCCACACAGTCAATCCAGGGGAAATGTTTCCGTTCGGACGTAAATACCACACAGTTTTATGTGTAGGCTCGTGTGTGAAAGGTGTAACTATCACACACGGTCTTCCTTGGTTAACTGATTGCTTTTATCAACTATATCACACACGATTTGATGAAGAAAACTATGTGGCATTGGGCTATCCATCGCAAGCGCTTTTACTACTAGAACTGTTTGCAAAGGTCCATGACACATTTAGCAGGTTTATTAGTTTACAATTAATAATTCCAGTATTATGCAAATTCACATTTCATATCAAATAGCTATTTGACAATTTCAGATCAGGCACATAAATATATCATAACATCACAGTATGGTAGCTACATGAAAATAGCACAGTACAACATATAGCTAGTTCAACTTCATAAGAAAAATATATTAATTTACCTAATCGAGATCATCCAGGCTCGTCTTATCCACCTCTGCTTTCAGTTCAGTAAGAACCCGTATTGCACGGGCCAACTGGGAAAGTGCCTCCTCCTTCGCCAACACCATCTTAGCAAAGTCTGATTTAAAAAATATGAGCTCATTCTCCACCTTCAACTTTTTATCCCGCATCTTGAAATATGCTTCAGCATTTACAAGACTTTGTGTAAGCCTACGTGTGTTCACTTCCTCATACATGCTCTAGAGCTTTGTTAGGCACATCTTCAAAGACTCTGGACACTCTTGATCAACCCACTCCAAGTAAGAACAATTCCGTTCATCCTATAATATTTAAGACTAGATCAGTAACAATTGTAGGGGAAATGGGTTTGTAGCAACATAGAAAATCACCAATGCTTATTTTGAAAAAATGAAGAAACATGTTAATTATGACATATCTTCTCAAAAAGATCAATGTGCAAATGAATTAATTAGTACTGAGACAACAACCAAATTATGGAACATCAGAAGCTATAATTAACTACAACGATGCTACAAGTTCTTACTCATGTACAATAAATAACAAATTGAACATTTTATGAGGAAGGTAAATATAAATGCAACAGCATAGCGACAGTGTTTGGATGACAGCAAATTGATACTAACAGGTGTGTACATGCACAAATTTAGTAACATAGAACTAATAGCACTAATGCCATCCACTATGTATGCCAAAACTTGTGTAAAGACAACTGTTGCTACATCTCGCACCGATGCCCTGAACTGGCGAACCGATGCAGCGGAAAAAAAATGAGGGACCCGGACTCCAGAGCACGTAGTTGCTCCGATACCCAGTTCCTTCATGACATAAAGATTTAGTATTTTACTGCTTGACTGCTCGGATGTGTGGACCAAAGTTGGCTGCACAAAGTGCTGAAGCGGTGCCAAATAATTTTCTAATGGCACCGCTGATGAGATGGCAACAATTTAAGATACTAGGTACAAACTGTGACACTGTCTTAGGATGCGTTTGGTTGAAGGTGTGGTATAAATGGGTTGGGATGGTGACAGTGTCTGAATCACATCTAACAAATGATTTGTAACAATGGAAGAGGGTCTAACCTTCTCTGCACATGCCAAAAACTTCCTCCCAGTGTCCACAGAATCAAACGCAAGTAGCTTCACACATGGAGATTGATGGTGACAACGAGCAGATAGATCTTCAGACACCGCGCTCCATTCATTGCCACTGATGGTCTTACGGAGCTACAAGAGGAAGAAACGACTCAAATCGACCTCTGTGTAGAAATTTTTCATTCCAAGTCATAGCCCAAGAGAGAGAGAGAAGAGAGGCATACCCGGGTGGTGAAGGAGTAGTCGCCGGAGGAGGAACCACTAGAGATGTCTTTGAAGAAGACCATGGCGACCCGGGCGGTAGGATGCGAGACGGCGAGAGCGAGGAAGCGGCTATAGCTTAGCAAGGAAGGAATGAAAGAGGAAACAAGGGAAATGTGACTTGTGGTCGGGGAGAAAAGGGGGTGGGGAAGGGGGGAAACGGGGCGGGGGTAGATATTTTGGCGGTAGGCCAAAATTTTGGAAATGTGGAGAGAAACTTTGTGTGCGGTGCCGCCAGACCATTCACTTTGAATGATTGTGTGCACGCAAACGATTCTTTTGCTTTACGCGCATGGGATGAGTTTGATAATTCAAATTTTCATGGAAATTTCCCCGGGTACGTCATTGCATAATTTAACATCACTTGCTAATTTGGGCACACAAAAGAGCGTACAATAGACAAACCACGCTTACTGAATCAAGAAATTTTAGTAATTACACAGAGCCAGTTGACCTAAACATTGCTCTAACAAAAGACCGGCATTAAAAACAAAGCCTAAGTACGCATAATTAAAAATCTGCCGCCGCGCCGGCCTATGCATAACTGGTGTGAGATGAGATGTCGATGACTTGTCCTGGCGACATGCTTCCGTTGGTGGACTCCGCATCCCCCCTGCTAAAGTCGATCGCGTCCTCGTCCTCGTCCTCGATGCCACCCTCAAGGTTGTAGTACTCGTAGTAGTGGTTGCGCCAGAGCTTGTGTTGGTACTCCACCACCGATTCCTCGAAGGACAAACTCTTCTCTACCACGACCTCGGCCACGCGCAACTCCTCCTCCTGACGCTCCTCGATCTCCGCCGCCTCCTGCATCTACAGCTCCCGCTCGGCGACCTCATGAGGAAGCAGCTGCTCCATGGCCACCGCCGCCTTTTTAGACATGGGTTGCATGCTGGAGTCCGAGGTGGCCTGGAATATCTTGGTGTGTGCATCCTAAATCTTGGCGTGGATAGCCTCGACCCAGGCCAGGGCGACATCAACTGCACGGACGACAGCTCGAGTGCTCTCGGCGTTTGCAGCCGCCATCGCAGCAGCAGCTGCAGCCATCTCGGCTGCTACAGCTGCCCTGTCGGCTGCCGCAGACGCCCTCTCAATGAAAGCGGCCGCGATCAATGCGGATGCGGCGGCACTCTCGGCGTAGGCGGCCGCGCTCTCGACGCAGGTGGCGGTGCTCGGGGGGACGCGGCCATCATACAGGCCTTCACGAAGCATTTCCACGGCGTCATCTTTGCAAGAAGGGGGTGCGGGAATGGGTATCATGATTTTTGGATCCGGGGGTTGCCGGCACTAGATCAGACGAGCCGGCGAAGCTTAAGGAGGGAGACTTAAATAGATCCAGATATTTTATCGCAAACGGTTCCTAGAAAACAACTGTGTGTGATGTTGTAGATATTTTTTATTAGCTGTGAAAGATGAATTTGGAATAAAGTGCCAACGGATGGTGTTTTAAATGAACGAAACATTTTGTAGTACTAATACAACTGTCATGTCAAATTTTGGAAAATTTCACGGGTCATTTGACCTTCTAAGACATTTAAGTGATTTTCTAGCCATTTAATGACCGTAATTGAAATTTGAACTACATGTACATGCAACAACTAAACATAACGGTTTGAAAACTCATATTTCGTGTACTTGTGTGCGATTTAATTCCATGTGGAGTAAATTGGAAGGAATTTTCAAACATATTGGTCTAACGGCTATGACACAATTAACCATGGACCGACACGGCATTTCAATTCCAAAAAAAAAGAAACACATGAAACCTTGGTTGATGTAATGTCATGCCACCAAGATGATGTGGTAAAAAAATGGCATGTTTGAGCAAAGTTTGGACACACACCCCTCACAAACCGAAGCAACTCACTAGAAGGCTCGTGGTTCCGAGAGGGAACAATGCATGTTTTATGATGAACGGGAGATAGCTTCCTCTTACGGCCTTCAAATTTTTTCCTATGTTTAACGTGCACTACTAAAACTGTAATGTGAATTTTTTGAAAAATTTAGGGGTCATTTGACATTTTAGAGACATTTAAGTGATTTTCTAGCCATTTAATGACCGTAATTCAAATTTGAACTACATCTACATGCAACGCCTAACCAAAACGGTTTGAAAAATCATATTTGTGTACTTGTGTGCGAGTTAATTCCATGTGCAGTAAACTAGAAGGAATTTTCAAACATATTTGTATCACGACATGAACACATATGCACGACTACATATGCATGGAGTGGCATGGCATTTTAATTCCAAAAAAATCAGAAACACATGAAACCTTGGTTGATGTAATGTAATGCCACGAAGATGATGTGGTAAAGAAATTGGCATGTTTGACGAAAGTTTGGGCACACACCCCTCACAAACCAGAGCAACTCGCTAGAAGGTTCATGGTTCCAAGAGGGAACAATGCATGTTTGATGACGAACGGGAGATAGCTTCCTCGTATGACCTTCAATTTTTTTACGTCTTACGTGCACTACAACAACTGTAATGTGAAATTTTGGAAAATTCTAGGGGTCATTTGACCATTTAAAGACATTTAAGTGACTTTCTAACCATTTAATGACCGTAATTCAAATTTGAACTACATCTACATGCAACACCTAACCAAAACAGTTTGAAAAATCATATGTGCGTACTTGTGTGCAAGTTAATTCAATGTGCAGTAAATTAGAAGGAATTTTCAAACATATTGGTTTCATGACATGGACACATGCGTACGTATGCATGGAGTGACATGTCATTTTAATTCAAAAAAATAGAAAATTGATCAGAAACACATGGAACCTTGGTTGATGTAATGTCATGCCACCAAGATGATGTGGTAAAGAAATTAGCATGTTTGACGAATGTTTGGACACACACCCCTGACAAACCAGAGCAACTCGCTAGAAGGTTCGTGGTTCCGAGAGGGAACAATGCATGTTCGATGACGAACGGGAGATAGCTTCCTCTTACGGCCTTCAAATTTTTTCCTACGTTTAACATGCACTAATACAACTGTCCTGTGAAAATTTGGTAAATTTCAGGGGTCATTTGACCTTTTAAAGACATTTAAGTGATTTTCTAACCATTTAATGACCATAATTCAAATTTGAACTATATCTACATGCAACGCCTAACCATAACGGTTTGAAAAATAATATTCTTGTGTACTTGTGTGCGAGTTAATTCCATGTGCAGTAAATTAGAAGGAATTTTCAAACATATTGGTGTCAAGGCATGGGCACATGCATGGAGTGCATGCCATGGCATTTTAATTCCAAAAAATTAAAAAATTATCCGAGAAACATGAAACCTTGCTTGATTTAATGTCATGCCACCAAGATGATGTGGTAAAGAAATTGGCATGTTTAACGAAAGTTTGGACACACACCCCTAACAACTGGAGCAACTCACTAGAAGGTTCGTGGTTCCGAGAGGGAACAATGCATGTTTGATGACGAATGGGAGATAGCTTCCTCTTACGGCCTTGAATTTTTTTTCTACGTCTAACATGCACTACTGCAACTGTAATGTGAAATTTTGGAAAATTCTAGGGGTCATTTGACCTTTCGAAGACATTTAAGTGATTTTCTAACCATTTAATGACCGTAATTCAAATTTGAATTACATCTACATGCAACACCTAACCCAAACGGTTTGAAAAATCATATCTATGTACTTGTGCGCGAGTTAATTCCATGTGTCGTAAATTAGAACGAATTGTCAAACATATTGGTCTCACGACATGGACACATGCATACGTATGCATGGAGTGACATGGCATTTTAATTCAAAAAATAGAAAAATGATCAAAAACACATGAAACCTTGGTTGATGTAATTTCATGCCACCAAGATGATGTGGTAAAGAAACTGGCATGTTTGACGAACGTTTGTACACACGCCCCTCACAAACCGGAGCAACTCGCTAGAAGGTTCGTGGTTCCGAGAGGGAACAATGCATGTTTGATGACGAACGGGAGATAGCTTCCTCTTATGGCCTTCAAAATTTTTACTACGTTTAACGTGTAACTATCATGTGAAAATTTGGTAAATTTCATGGGTCATTTGACCTTCTAAAGATATTTAAGTGATTTTCTAACCATTTAATGACCGTAATTCAAATTTCAACTACATCTACATGCAATGCCTAACCAAAACGGTTTGAAAAATCATATTTTTGTGTACTTGTGTGTGAGTTAATTCCATGTGTAGTAAATTCAAAGGAATGTTCAAACATATTGGTGTCTAGGCATGGGCACATGCATGGAGTGCATGACAGGGCATTTTAATTCCAAAAAATTTAAAAATGATTAGAAAAACATGAAACCTTGCTTGATTTAATGTCATGCCACCAAGATGATGTGGTAAAAAATTGGCATGTTTGACGAAAGTTTGGACACACACCCCTCACGAACCGGAGCAACTCACTAGAAGGTTCGTGGTTCCGAGAGGGAACAATGCATGTTTGCTGACGGACGGTAGATAGCTTCCTCTTATGGCCTTCAAATTTTTTCCTACGTTTAACATGCACTAATACAACTGTCATGTGAAAAATTGGAAATTTTCAGGGGTCATTTAACCTTTTAAAGACATTTAAGTGATTTTCTAACCATTTAATGATTGTAATTCAAATTCGAACTACATCTACATGCAACGCCTAACCAAAATAGTTTGAAAATCATATTTTTGTGTACTGTGTGCAAGTCAAAAAATCATCACACGATGTAAATATCTGGTGTTCAAAAAAGAAAATGTAAAGATCTGGCAAGACAACCGGCCCCCACACGATTGACACTCTATCTCACGGCTCGAGGTTTGGTAGGTGAATTGCGGGGATCATTAATCAGACACGGTTCTGCATTGGAAACCGTCAGCTATTATGTTCACACATGGATTTTGGCTATTATGTTCACACACGCATTTTGCTGCGGGAATCGTGCGTAATTCAAACTACAATACTCATAAATTCCGGTGACCGGCGTGTATACTGTCCCTGTCGATCTATATGCCGGTCGCCAATAAATACAACCTTGCTCACGTCATCCCGCCTGCATTCTCATCTACATCCTCCCCTCGCTCGCCCTCTCTCTCTCAAATCTCTGCCATGGCGCCGCCGGTCTGTCCAGGCGCCGACGAGGAGTCGCCGCCCCCGAGGACGCTCACTCGATTAGCAGCGATGAGGACCCCTACACGTTTCCTGACGAGGTTGCGCCGGACCCCCCAACTTTGGATTGGTTTTGGGGCTAGTACAATCTTTCTGTGTGGAAGTCGCTGCCGCCGGCTGAGAAAGCCATGCTAGTGGCGTTCAAGAAGGAGATGGCGGAGGAGGAAGCCAGGTACCAGGCGACCTCTGAAGCCCGTGATGTCGCCTGGAAAAAGGGGGCGGCGGAGCTTTGGGGGCGGGCGCGTCGTCGTGCCGAGGAGGTGTACGAAGACAGGTACTTCGCGAGGAAGGTCATAGGCGCTAGGCGCCTCATCGCTGCATGAAGGTGGGCCAATAAGCTCCAGCATGCACCGCGAGGAGCTCCGGTGGGCGCCCAACGAAATGGTAAGATCGGCCACGCGCGTCCGCTAGCAAGAAGCAGATCGGTACGTCAAGCGCTGCGAGGCGGAGGAGTCGGAGTACTGCCTCCGCACTAGGAAGACACCGCGCACCAGGGAGCTGCTGGTGAGGGGCTGCCGGAATACTAGCCCGAGGAGGGATTATTAGTTTTAGTATTGATCGTTTTCAATTTTATGCATTGTACCTAGTAGTTAAGTATCATCACGTATATGTGATGATATTACATATATATATATATATATTCTATGATGATCTAATGACAATATATATATATATTATGAATTCCATTTTCTATCCGTTTTTGTATACTAATTTGAATCTAGCTGTTACCATCCACATATACAGAATGGAAAGCGTATACACACACATTGAAACAGAACATACAAGAATGGAAAACAGAGTACACACATTGAAACAGAGCAATAAACAGAGCAATACTATGATTGTTGTGAATACATAGCTATCCACGTCGAAACGACTTTCCAAAATAAAATGCGTCCATGAGACCATGACTAGCAGCCCTTGCCTAGGGTAGCTCTTGGCTCTGCCTGAACTCGTCCAGGCGTTCGTCCAAGCGGTTGATACGCTCGCGGTACATCTGGAGCGCGATCTCGAGCTCCAAGTTGGCTATTTCATCGAAGATCACCAGCTCGAGGATGCGACGGCCATGTTCCTCTACTGCGCCCAAGTGGACACCTGGGCCAAGGAGGCGGTCGAGCCTATGGACCAGCGCGTTGGCACCCAGCGGGCCGCGGACAAGGTGAATGGCGGTGCCCACGCGAACGGTGCAGCGGGCGTCTGATGCAAGTACGGCACTGAGGGCCTCTGCCCACTCCTGGCGAGGAATGGGGGTATTGACGGGACGTGTACCTAGCTGCGACGCCGTGTCGACAGCAGGCAAGCGCCAATGGATCCGCTGTTGCTATGCGGTGCGCCGCGCCTCTTGCTCTGTGGTGCTCCAACAGTCTCGCCGTGCGGCGAGCCGCAGCCTATCGGCCCGGACGCGCCTAGCTTGCTCTACGGCATGCCATCGATCATGTTGTGCGGCGAGCTGCAGCCTACCGGCGCTGACATGTCTATCTTAATCCGCGGCACTCAAGCGCCATGCGCCAAAGGTCTTCTCAACCCTGGCGATGACGCGCATCACGGCATCGTCCATCACGTTGTCGGGGAGCGCCTCGGCCTCGATAGATCGTGGCGCCTGCTCGTTTTCCTCGTCGATGAGGTTGATGGCAGAGGCGGCGCTTTGGTGGGTTGGCATGCTTGGAAAAGGTGGATATGCTACAGGCTGCGCTTCTCGCCTCCCTGCGTCGCGCGCCCCCTATGCGCAATATAGCAGGGTGGTGGGAAACAAGTGAGGAAATGGCGGGAAACGGTGGCGTGTTCATAAAACAGCATCAATTAATGGAAACTTAGCATCAAGCTAGAACAAGTCGTAGATGATGATCAGATGAACACGAACCACACTAGGGAACCCGTCGGTGATGAATTCATCAATCCCAAACGGTTGAATACTAGCAAGCGTTTGCCCACAACACACACGGCCTATTCCATCACAAATAGGTCAGATGGATGAACTGTATGCCACGTATCACACATTGTCAAAAAGTAATGCAGTAGACCTTCTTTAATTAACATGTGTTAAAAAAATAAAACAAGGACCTCTAGCCTGAGCACACTTAACTTGATAGTTTTCTTACATGAGCTATCGGTGGAACAGCTAGTCCTTGCTGATAGGAATGCCTCTTCACATCCTTATGGCGTATCCGGATGACCGCCTGTCCCACAATGGCCAATATATGTTGTGTAGAAGGAGCATATCACATACGTATTATTAGAAGCAAGCGTATGCGTTATTATCGGTCTTTGCACACATTTCTAATTACAGACCTGTTTGCTGCGTATCACACACATCTTGTTATATTGAACTATTTCTGTTCTCTTGCCTAATCACAAACAGTTCATCCGAGTGAACCGTATGCTATATATCGCACACACCTTCATCTGGCCGCCCGTTTCTTTTGTGTTGCCTAATCACAAACAGTTCATCCGAGTGAACCGTATGCTGTGTATCGCACAAACCTTCATTTGGCCACCCATGTATTTTGTTCCTCCTCACCGCAAATAGTTAATTGAACTGAACCTAGGCCCTTCATCGTACATGCAACTAAAATCTAAACCGTGTTTGATGCGTCCTCCATCGCAAATGTTATACACATTAATGACGGTTTTCATACAGCGCCGTTTGCGATTATGGCATCGCACACAGTTTCTCGAAGGGTCTCTGATTGTAGTGTCGCGTAAGCAGCATCCTGCAGTAGTGATAGAACCTATGGCTGAAGCATAGGGAATGAATTTCATTTTCTCTCTATCTTATGCGGTGGTCAGGCATTGAGTCTGACTCAACTTCACACCTTGTAACACAGGAAAGAACCCTTTCTTTGCCTGATCCATTTTGAACTTCTTCAAAACATTATCAAGGTATGTGCTTTGTGAAAGTCCAATTAAGCATCATGATCTATCTCTATAGATCTTGATACCCAATATATAAGAAGCTTCACCGAGGTCTTTCATTGAAAAAATCTTATTCAAGTATCCTTTTATGCTATTTAGAAATTCAGTATCATTTCCAATCAACAATATGTCATCCACATATAATATTAGAAATGCTACAGAGCTCCCACTCACTTTCTTGTAAATACAGGCTTCTCCAAAAGTCTGTATAAAACCATGTGCTTTGATCACACTATCAAAGCATATATTCCAACTCCAAGATGCTTGCACCAGTCCATAAATGGACTGCTGGAGCTTACATACTTTGTTAGCACCTTTTGGATTGACAAAACCTTCTGGTTGCATCATATACAACTCTTCATTAAGATATCCATTAAGGAATGCAGTTTTGACATCCATTTGCCAAATTTCATAATCATAAAATGCGGCAATTGCTAACATGATTCGGACGGACTTAAGCATCACTACGGGTGAGAAGGTCTCATCGTAGTCAACTCCTTGAACTTGTCGAAAACCTTTCACAACAAGTCGAGCTTTGTAGACAGTAACATTACCGCCAGCGTCATTCTTCTTCTTGAAGATCCATTTATTCTCTATGGCTTGCCGATCATTAGGCAAGTCAACCAAAGTCCACACTTTGTTCTAATACATGGATCCCATCTCAGATTTCATGGCCTCGAGCCATTTTGCAGAATCTGGGCTCATCATCGCTTCCTCATAGTTCGTAGTTTCATAGTGGTCAAGTAACATGACTTCTAGAACAGGATTACCGTACCACTCTGGTGCGGATCTTACTCCGGTTGACCTACGAGGTTCGGCAGTAACTTAATCAGAAGTTTCATGATCATCATCATTATCTTCCTCGCTAATTGGTGTAGGAATCACTGGAACTGATTTCTGTGATGAACTACTTTCCAATAAGGGAGTAGGTACAGTTACCTCATCAAGTTCTACTTTCCTCCCACTCACTTCTTTCGAGAGAAACTCCTTCTCTAGAAAGGATCCATTCTTAGCAATGAATATCTTGCCTTCGGATCTGTGATAGAAGGTGTACCCAATAGTCTCCTTTGGGTATCCTATGAAAACACATTTCTCCGATTTGGGTACGATCTTATCAGGTTGAAGCTTTTTCACATAAGCATCACAGCCCCAAACTTTAAGAAACGACAACTTGGGTTTCTTGCCAAACCACAGTTCATATGGTGTCGTTTCAACGGATTTTGATGGTGCCCTATTTAACATGAATGCAGCCGTCTCTGAAGCATAACCCCAAACGATAGTGGTAAATCAGTAAGAGACATCATAGATCGCACCATATCTAATAAAGTGCGGTTACGATGTTCGGACACACTATTACGCTGTGGTGTTTCAGGTGGCATGAGTTGCGAAACTATTCCGCATTGTTTCAAACGAAGACCAAACTCTAAACTCAAATATTCACCTCGACGATCAAATCATAGAAACTTAATTTTCTTGTTATGATGATTTTCCACTTCACTCTGAAATTCTTTCAACTTTTCAAATGTTTCAGACTTATGTTCCATCAAGTAGACATACCCATATCTGCTCAAATCATCTGTGAAGGTCAGAAAATAATGATACCCGCCACAAGCATCAACACTCATCGGACCGCATACATCAGTATGTATTATTTCCAATAAGTCTGTTGCTCGTTCCATTGTTCCGGAGAACAAAGTCTTAGTCATCTTGCCCATGAGGCATGGTTTGCAAGCATCAAGTGATCCATAATTAAGTGATTCCAAAAGCCCATCAGCTTGGAGTTTCTACATGCGCTTTACACCAATATGACCTAAACAGTAGTGCCACAAATAAGTTGCACTATCATTATTAAACTTATATCTTTTGGCTTCAATACTATGAATATGTGTATCACTACTATCAAGATTTAGTAAAAATAGACCACTCGTCAAGGGTGCATGACCATAAAATATATTACTCATATAAATAGAACAACCATTATTCTCTTATTTAAATGAATAACTGTCTCGCATCAAACAAGATCTAGATGTAATGTTCATGCTTAACGCTGGCACCAAATAACAATTATTCGGGTCTAAAACTAATCCCGAAGGTAGATGTAGAGGTAGCGTGCCGACGGTGATCACACCGACTTTGGAACCATTTCCCATGCGCATCGTCACCTCGTCCTTAGCCAATCTCCGCTTAATCCGTAGCCCCTGTTTCGAGTTGCAAATATTATCAATAGGACCAGTATCAAATACCCAGGTGCTACTGCGAGCATTAGTAAGGTACACATCAATAACATGTATATCAAATATGCCTTTCACTTTGCCATCCTTCTTATCCGCCAAATACTTGGGGCAGTTCCGCTTCTAGTGACCAGTCTCTTTGCAGTAGAAGCACTCAGTCTCGGGCTTAGGTCCAGACTTGGGGTTCTTCACTTGAGCAGCAACTTGTTTTCCGTTCTCCTTGAAGTTCCCCTTCTTCCCTTTACCCTTCTTCTTGAAGCTAGTGGTCTTGTTGACCATCAACACTTGATGCTACTTCTTGATTTCTACCTCCGCAGCTTTTAGCATCGCGAAGAGCTCGGGAATAGTCTTATCCATCCCTTGCATATTATAGTTCATCACGAAGCTTTTGTAGCTTGGTGGTAGTGACTGAAGAACTCTGTCAATGACACTATCAACCAAAAGATTAACTCCCAGCTGAGTCAAGTGATTGTGGTACCCAGACATTCTGAGTGTGTGCTCACTGACAGAACTATTCTCCTCCATTTTGAAGCTATAGAACTTATTGGAGACTTCATATCTCTCAATCAGGGCATTTTCTTGAAATATTAACTTCAACTCCTAGAACATCTCATATGCTCCATGACGTTTAAAATGTCGTTGAAGTCCTGGTTCTAAGCCGTAAAGCATGGCACACTAAACTATCGAGTAGTCATCAGCTTTGCTCTGCCAGGTGTTCATAACATCTGGAGTTGCTCCTGCAGCAGGTTTGGCACCTAGCGGTTCTTCCAGGATGTAATTCTTCTATGCAGCAATGAGGATAATCCTCAAGTTATAGACCCAGTACGTGTAGTTGCTACCATCATCTTTCAACTTAGCTTTCTCTAGGAACGCATTAAAAGTCAACGGAACAATAGCACGAGTCATTTATCTACAACAACATAGACATGCAAAATACTATCGGATTATAGGATCGAAAGTATGTCTAGAGGGAGGGTGATTAGACTACTTGACCAAATAAGAATCTAGCCTTTTCCCAATTTTAAGTCTTGGCAGATTTTAGCAACTTCGCACAAGTCAAGCAATCAACCTACACATGCAAGTCTAAGAGTATAGCAGCGGAATGTAAAACATTTGCATATGAAGGCAAAGGGAGGAGTTTGGAGGGAGCAAATGCAATGTAGACACGGAGATTTTTGGCGTGGTTCCGATAGGTGGTGCTATCATACATCCAAGTTGATGGAGACTTCAACCCATGAAGGGTAACGGTTGCGCGAGTCCACGAAGGGCTCCACCCATGAAGGGTCCACGAAGAAGCAACCTTGTCTATCCCACCATGGCCATCGCCCACGAAGGACTTGCCTCACTAGGGTAGATATTCACGAAGTAGGCGATCTCCTTGCCCGTACAAACTCCTTGGTTCAACTCCACAATCTTGACGGAGGATCCCAAGTGACACCTAACCAATCTAGGAGACACCACTCTCCAAAAGGTAATAGATGGTGTGTTGATGATGAACTCCTTGCTCTTGTGCTTCAAATGATAGTGTCCCCAACACTCAACTCTCTCTCACAGATTTGCATTTGGTGGAAAGATGATTTGAGTGGAAAGCAACTTGGGGAAGGCTAGATATCAAGATTCATATGGTTGGAATGGAATATCTTGGTCTCAACACATGAGTAGGTGGTTCTCTCTCAGAAAATGTATGCTAGAATTGTAGGCACCTTCTGATGGCTCTCTCTTCTAATGAAGAGTGGGTGGAGGGGTATATATAGCCTCCACACAAAATTTAACTGTTACACACAATTCACCAAACTCGGTGGGACCGAATCAGAAAACTCGGTCAGACCGATTCAGTTCAAAATGTGAACGTTGGGCTTTTCAGTGGGACCGACATGTCAACTCGATGGGACCGATTCCATTAGGGTTACGGCATAATGTAATCTTGGTGAGACTGATTACACAAACTCGGTAGGACCGACTTTGGTAATAAGCTAACCAAAGATTTGGTCAGGCAAACTCGGTGGGACCGATTCGCTCATTTCGGTGAGACTGAAATGTTACGAAAGTGAAATAGAGAGTTTGCATTGCCAACTTGGTGGGACCGATCGCTCATCTCGGTTGGGCCAAAACGTTACAAAGGGAAACAGAGAGTTTTCAATCCCATCTCGGTGAGACCGAAGGGACTAGGTTTTGTGGCAGTGGCTATGTCAAGTGAACTCGGTGGCGCCAGATAGAACATTTCGGTGGGGCCGAGTTTGACTTTTGGTTTGGGACATATGTGGATATGAGAAAGTGGTTGAGGGTTTTTGGAGCATATCACTAAGCATTTTGAGCAAGTAAGCCATTAAGCAACACCTCATCCCCTTTTAATAGTATTGGCTTTTCCTATGGACTCAATGTGATCTTGGATCACTAAAATGAAAATGTAGAGTCTTGAGCTTGAGACAATGTGTGTCCTTAGTATTTTGAGGGGTCCACATTCCTAATCCATGCCATGCCAATCATTGAACTTTCTGAAATGATCATCTTGAAATAGTATTAGTTCAATGAGCTATATGTTGTTAGTAATCACCAAAACCACCCAGGCATAGTTGCACTTTCAATCTCCCCCTTTTTGGTAATTGATGACAACATATAGATCAAAGCTTCGACAAATGATAATAAGATTTAAATAATTTGTCACTTTGAGAAGTATGTGATAAGCAAGAGCTTCCCCTAAATTTGTGCATTATTTAAAATTTTCTTTTGAATGCAAATGCACAATCGATTAGGATCATGGGTTACTCTTCCATGTCGCATACATCTTGGTGGAGCGCTCAAATGATAGGAATTAAAACATGCACTCGTCACCAAGCAAAGTGAATGATCATATAGGGATATAAAATATAATATCATCCAAGCAAACATTAAAGTATGATATGATCAAACACATGATCATATAAGTATCTCACACACAGACATAAAAGTATCAAACGAGCACACACAAAAGTTCAACCAAATAGCAAGAGAGACAAAGAAGCAAAACACTGTCTCTCAAAGCCTATGATTTATACATTTCTCCCCCTTTGGAAACAAGTTACCAAAAAGTTTGAAAATGCATAGTGCTATGCGTCTCTCAGGCTTGATCTTCGGGAGGTGGTGTAGAGAGAACTCCAAGGACGAAGGCATTAGTAGATGTTGTTGGAGATGGTGGAGTACTTGCTGGAGGTGGCACTAAAGTTGTGGCTGCTGCTGCAGATGAAGTAGCTGTTGTATCTGGCACTGGCACTGTAGCTGACCTCTGACCTCTTGGCACTCGCTGAAAAGCATCCGTAGTTGCCTTCCCTCTCTTCTCCTCTGCTTCCTCCTGGAGCTGCTCGACTACAGTCTGTATCTCAGTGACTTTCAGATCAAGATCATAAAACTTGGTCTCAATGATCCTCTCCAAGCTCTCCTGATTCTGAGTCAGGGTGGCCAAGCCCTTCTCAATCCTCAAAGTTGCCTAAATCAGATAAGCTAGCTAATCTTGTTTGCTCTTTAAGAACACTTGAGATGCCTCCTCAACACTTGGCATCCTTGCAGCCTTTTCTTCCTTTGCCTTTTCTCTCTTATCTTGTGCTTGAACTGATGAAGGATCATCCTCATTCATCACAACTGTGTTATCCTCAAATTCTGGGTGCAAAGGTAAATGCTCCTTGTCCAACAAGTAAGTGCATGTGCCCATCTTGGAGTTGATGAGCACCTGAATGTGTGGAGCCTACCCACAAGATCTTTTCTGATCTGCAGCAGTCCTCTTGATTGTCTCAACAACCAGACTCGTGACCTTGAATTTTAGAGGAACATCAAATATCTACAGCAAGTTGATTGAATGGCCTCTGGTCATCTTGTGATCTCCAGATTTGGGTAACAGAGTATGCCTCAAGATTGTGTTGATTGTAGGCAGACCAGACAACAAATAATGCACATATCCAAGCTTGTGTGTCTCCAAAGCTTTGTCTGGGATCTCCTTGTACATGTTTGCCATAGAGTTGTGGTCTTTCTTCTTCTTGGCATACACATCCAAATCATCCTCATGCTCTTCTGGGGCATTGATCAACTTGGCCCACTCATCAACAGTTGATTGGTACCTTGTACCCTCAGACATCCAAACAATTCTACCATCTGGATAGAAATGACTTGTAGAATAGAACTGCATAATGAGCTCATCATTCCATTTGTTAAGCTTCTGTCCCGCAAACTCATCAACTCCACAAGCTTTGAAGCTTTCATGTACTCCTGGAAAATAGTCTTCATTCTCATCAATGAATTCCCAATCAACCCATTTCATATCACAGACTATAGGCTTCTTGTCAAGCAAAATAGTCTCATAGAAGTCTTGTTGTTCTTTGGCGTGGAACCTATAGTCCACTGCAGTCTTCCTCCTCACAGCATATGGATCAGACTGTCTCCAAAGTCTCAGTCATGCATCCTTCTTGATTTTCATATCCTCAGCCGCTGGATGAGTGTCATTGTGTTCTGGAATCTTTGGTTTCAGTCTCCTCAGCACTTGGGCTTCTGCATCTTCTTCTTCAACTTCAGGCACTATGGCCTTGTTCTTCTCTTCTGCTAGGATGTTCCTGGTGCTTCTCTTGGGCTTAGAAGGCTTCTGAGCTTGAGTTGCAACCTTGGGGGCAGTCTTGGGCTTTTAAGTGGCAGCCCCTGACTTAATGGCATCCCCCATAAGCTTTTGGGACTTGGGTCCTGGTGCAGCATCCTCTTCCTCTTCATCTTCTTCTGGATCTCTCATTATAGAGGATCTACCAATGACCCTGGCAGTGGTCTTCTTGACCCTCTCTTTCCTTTTCTTACCCTCTCCATCAGCCTCTTTAGTTGGCTTAGAAGTTTCAGCAGTTTAGGTCCTGGCCTTTAAGGTTGGCACCCTCTTGGCAGGGGTCTTCTTATGCAGTCCAGGCTTTGTTGTTGCAGCAGTACCATATTCTTTCTCCAGCCCTTTCTTTTTGGAGCTAACTTCCTCCTCTGTAGCCACATAGTCCTCATCCTTAGAATTTGAGTTTTTCCTTCTTCCTTGATCTGGTGGCTGCCTTAGGCAAATTATTAGGAGTGCTCCTGCTGCCCTCATCATAGCTGCTTGAGGGACTAGTCCCTCACTCATTTGCACTTGCTCTTCTGGGTTCTGACCATCACTCTAGTGAGACATTCTGGCAAGCAAACTGACAGCAAATCCTGTGAATAGATATAGACGAGGTAGAACAGATGAGCATCACAAAGTGCAGAGTTTTTGCAAAACAAATGATTCAAAAACTTAGTTTTAGTTCTCCACAGAAATCATTTCGGAGCTACCGATTTGTTAAACTCGGTGATACCGAAGCAACTGTTGGAGTCTAAACTAGTGAACTCGGTCAGACCGAGTCACAGTTTGGTGGCTCCGAGATTGCTAGGGTTTCACAGAGAGTCGAATTCGGTCGAACCAATTTGCAATTTTTGGTCGGACCAAAAAGCGCATGTGCAATGGCCTAAGCCAAATCAGTGCGGCCGATTTCT
Source organism: Triticum aestivum (assembly GCF_018294505.1). Taxonomy (NCBI): domain Eukaryota; kingdom Viridiplantae; phylum Streptophyta; class Magnoliopsida; order Poales; family Poaceae; genus Triticum; species Triticum aestivum. The sequence continues at coordinate 320,401,270 of NC_057806.1, read as the reverse complement.
ACAACTCGATCGGTCCGAGATGAGTTCGCGGATACCTAACCCTAAATATTCAAATCAAACCTAACCTAAAGGAAGTTTTCTCTGGATATATTGATTTCATACATGGTAATGATCATGTCAAAGCAATGTGCTAGGAATTGGAGTAAGGAATTAGCACACAAGATCAAACTCATACCCTAGTTCGGCGGGAGTTCACTATGGCGACAACGGTGGGGCAGAATCCCGTTGACGGTGATGGAACCAAGTGGTGGGAGGTCGCTGGCAACGAGGAGACGATCCGGAGACCTGAGGCGGCAGAGCAGGATACGCGCGGGATGGAGTGTTTTGAAGAAATTTCCAAAATCTCACCCGTGGGTATATATATCTTGACCCTATCGGTGTGACCGAGTGGAACAACTCGGTGGCACCAAGATGCAGAATCACAAGCAGTTACTGCAACTCGGTGTGACCAAAATGTTCAAATCGGTTGCACCAAGATTGAAAACCTAGATCAACTTAGTGAACTCGGTGTGATTGAAGTGGATGGATCGGTCAGACCAAAATGCACAGAGAGGTTTTGGAAGTTTAAGTTTATGACAAATCGGGGACTCTGAGTGCTCCTCACATAGAGTGGTTCGAATCTTACTTGATCAAACTTTGTGATGTAGCATGAATAGAGTTTGAGACGAGAAAAGCATAGATAGCTAGAGAAAGTTCTTAGGCATTCTTGTCCATCCATTTGGCAAAAGAGAAAAGACAAACAATCAAAGGAACAAATGGATGTCCTCGAATGAGTAAAATATGCAATCAACATGCTCACGCAATAAAATGGCAAATGAAATATGTGGCAAAGCATGCACAAACACTCTAGCATCTATCAAGCAATTGGCGATGACTAGGTCATCTATATATGAGTATATTGACTTCATAGTCAAATGAGAACATTTGATCGTAGGTCATACTCATCGTTTAAGCACAAGTGGGGTTACCACTTTTACATAAAGCATTGTTGTGTTCACACCATTAGAGTTGCTTTAGCTCAATTGATTAGAGTAAAGCTCCCCCTAGATGTGATATCCCCCCTAAGAGGGATGAACTAACCTTGGGTTTTGTCGATAATGACTTCATGTAGGTGAAGATTTGGACGCTCAATGTTGATGTAGATAATTTGGAGCAATCCATTGGAGTGAGTTGCACTTTCAATACCTACACGGGTTAGTCCCACAAGGAACAAACAAGGATATCCAGAGACATAGAGTTATGTTCACACAAGATGATGTCCATGAAGGCAATAGGTTACCTTTTCCCTTGTCTTGCCAACAAGAGGGTTTGTGACTCCTTGAACTAGTGCAAGATGTGGAAGTTGTTTGCACTTGTCCTTGCCAAAATGATATGAGTGAAGTATGTTGGCGGAGTCACCCTCAAGAACTCTCTAGTTCTTCTTCTTCGGGATCCACATCATCTTGATGGGAATCCTTGGAGTTGTAGTCATACTTGATGAAGTAGAACTTGATGTAGTCTTGGGAACCCACTTGACCAAGGCCTTAGGAGCTTCTTCAAATGCATGAATCGCCTCTTGAAGCTTGTCCTTGCCTTTTTTCTTGTGGTCTTGTGGTGGAAGATCATCTTGAGATTGTGTCTCTTGGAAAGAAGTAGGATCATACTTCTCTTGTTGAGGAACAAACTTCGTCTTGAGGTATTGATCTTCTTCCCACTCAACTCCATTGGCATTGAACTTTAGTTCAAAACCAACACCTTGATTCTTCCAGTGCCTTCCTTGCTTGCGTGCAATTTCCTCAAATTACTTACTTCCGTCAAGGCTCTTGTAAACACCTTTCTCTATAATTCCCTTCAATAAGCTATTTTCTTGCTCAAGTGTAACTTGGCTAAGAGGATCATTAGTGGAATCAAGAGAACTACTAGAAGCAACATCATTGGATTTAACATGATTATTGTTACTACTATAAGAAGAATCTTTCTTACTCTTGTTGCTAGATTTAACTTGTGCCATGTAAATAGACAAGAGTAAATGCTTGGCAATGTAAGAAGAACTTTTCTTGAGAAAATCACCATTGATTGCTTTTAAGAACCCATGCTTTTGCTCAAGGTTGAGCTTTTCAAAGCATAACTTCTCATGAGTCTTTAAAAGTTCTTGATGATCTTCCAAGGTAGTTTCATGAGCTAACTTAAGAGTTTTTAGCTCTTTAGTTAGACGCTCAATCTCCTTCTTATCATCATCATTCGTTTTATCTTGATTAGCATTATTAATAGCAAGTTCATCATAGTTTTCATCACTAGAGTTGTCAACAAGTAAATCATCATCACCTAGCAAATCATCTTCATCACTATTGAAATCAACATACTCGGGGAGTGATACCTTTGGGCCTTTGGCCATGAAGCATCTTCCAATTCCTTCATTTGGAGAGTCAAATATGTTGTAGGAGTTGGTTGACACAAGTTCTAGACCGGCAACACCTTCATCTTGAGTATATTCGGAGTCGGAGTGATTGTCGGAGTCGGAGCCGGATACCCATTCACCAACATGAGCTTGATGTCTTCGTTTTGTGTAGCTCCTTGATGACTTGTCCTTCCTTTCTGAATCCTTGCTTCTCTGTGATGTTCTTCGTTCATAACGATCATCTCTACTCCTTCTCTCTCTTGGTGGTGATTCTTCTCTTCTACTTCTCCTTTTGGATGAATCTTCCCTTCTTTGGTAGGGGGCCGTACACTCATTGGAGTATTGTACGGGTCTTCCACAATTGTAGCAATTTCGTTCATGACTCAAAGATCTTTTGTCATTGTAGGACCTTGACTTGGAACTTCTTTACTTGCTTCTACTCTTGTAGAACTTGTTGAAGTTCTTCACCATTAGGCTAAATTCTTCATCGAAGGCTTGTTTCTCACTTGATGATGTAGGAGCATCACATGAAGCTTCGTAAGCACCACTTGACTTGTTGTGAAGCTCTTACTTACCCTTGAGTGACATCTCATGAGCAACAATTCTTCCAATGACTTCCGCTGGCTTGAGATCTTTGTAGTTGGGCATGATTTGGATAAATGTGCACATGGTATCACATTTTCCATCCAAGGCTCTTAGGATCTTCTTGATGATGAATCTATCGGTCATCTCTTCACTTCCTAAGCCGGCAATCTCATTTGTGATGAGAGCAAGCCTAGAGTACATTTCGGAGACACCTTCACCATCCTTCATTTTGAACTTGTCAAGCTGACTTTGAAGCACATCCAATTTGGATTCCTTGACGGAGTCGGTACCCTAGTGCATATCAATCAAAGTATCCCAAATTTCCTTTTAATTCTCAAGACGGATGATTTTGTTGAATTCTTCGGGGCACAATCCGTTGAAGAGGATATCGCAATCTTGACCACTGTATTGCAGCATCTTCAACTCTTCCGTGCTAGCCTCACGATTCGGTTCTCTCCCATCAAAGAATTCACCTTGCAAGCCAATACACACAATAGCCCAAACGGCAGGGTTATGTCCAAGAATATGCATTTTCATCTTATGCTTCCAACTAGCAAAATTAGTACCATCAAAGTAAGGACCTCTACGATGGTAATTTCCCTCGCTAGACGCCATACTCTTCTAGGTTGTGAAACCAAGGCTATGCTCACCAAAGATATGGAAATCAAGGCAAATGGAGACCAAAGCTATGATACCACTTGTATGATCAAAAGTATGTCTTGAGGGGGGGTGATTAGACTACTTGACCAAATAAAAATCTAGCCATTTCCCAATTTTAAGTCTTGGCAGATTTTAGCAACTTCACACAAGTCAAGCAATCAACCTACACATGCAAGTCTAAGAGTATAGCAGTCGAATGTAAAAACATTTGCATATGAAGGTAAAGGGAGGAGTTTGAAGGGATCAAAGGCAATGTAGACACGGAGATTTTTGGCATGGTTCCGATAGGTGGTGCTATCATACATCCAAGTTGATGGAGACTTCAAGCCATGAAGGGTAACGGTTGCGCGAGTCCACGAAGGGCTCCACCCACGAAGGGTCCACGAAGAAGCAACCTTGTCTATCCCACCATGGCCATCGCCCACGAAGGACTTGCCTCACTAGGGTAGATATTCATGAAGTAGGCGATCTCCTTGCCCGTACAAACTCCTTGGTTCAACTCCACAATCTTGACGGAGGATCCCAAGTGAGACCTAACCAATCTAGGAGACACCACTCTCCAAAAGGTAATAGATGGTGTGTTGATGATGAACTCCTTGCTCTTGTGCTTCAAATGATAGTCTCCCCAACACTCAACTCTTTCTCACAGATTTGGATTTGGTGGAAAGATGATTTGAGTGGAAAGCAACTTGGGGAAGGCTAGAGATCAAGATTCATATGGTTGGAATGGAATATCTTGGTCTCAACACATGAGTAGGTGGTTCTCTCTCAGAAAATGTATGCTGGAAGTGTAGGCACGTTCTGATGGCTCTCTCTTCTAATGAAGTATGGGTGGAGGGGTATATATAGCCTCCACACAAAATCTAACCGTTACACACAATTCACCAAACTCGGTGGGACCGAATCAGAACACTCGGTCAGACCGATTCAGTTCAAAATGGGAACGTTAGGCTTTTCGGTGGGACCGACATGTCAACTCGGTGGGATCGATTCCATTAGGGTTAGGGCATAATGTAATCTCGGTGAGACTGATTACACAAACTCGGTAGGACCAACTTTGGTAATAAGCTAACCACAGAGTTGGTTAGCCAAACTCGGTGGGACCGATTCGCTCATTTCAGTGAGACGGAAACGTTACGAAAGGGAAACCGAGAATTGCATTGCGAACTCGGTGGGACCGATCGCTCATCTCAGTTGGGCCGAAACGTTACGAAGGGAAACAGAGAGTTTGCAATCCCATCTCGGTGAGACCAAGATCCCTATCAGTGAGACTGAAGTGACTAGGGTTTCTTGCAGTGGCTATGTCAAGTGAACTCGGTGGCGTCAGATAGAACATTTCGGTGGGTCGAGTTTGACTTTTGGTTTGGGACATATGTGGATATGAGAAAGTGGTTGAGGGTCTTTGGAGCATATCACTAAGCATTTTGAGCAAGTAAGCCACTAAGAAACACCTCATCCCCTTTTAATAGTATTGGCTTTTCCTATGGACTCAATGTGATCTTGGATCACTAAAATGAAAATGTAGAGTCTTAAGCTTGAGCCAATGTGTGTCCTTAGTATTTTGAGGGGTCCACATTCCTAATCCATGCCATACCAATCATTGAACCTTCTAAAATGATCATCTTGAAATAGTATTAGTTCAATGAGCTATATGTTGTTAGTAATTGCCAAAACCACCCAGGGATAGTTGCACTTTCACAGGTACTAAGTTCATGATAAATTAAAGATCAATTAATCATATTACTTAAGAACTCCCACTTAGATAGACATCCCTCTAGTCATCTAAATGATCACGTGATCCATATCAACTAAACCATGTCTGATCATCACGTGATATGGAGTAGTTTTCAATGGTGAACATTATTATGTTGATCATATCTACTATATGATTCACGCTCGACCTTTCGGTCTCAGTGTTTCGAGGCCATATATGCATATGCTAGGCTCGTCAAGTTTGACCCGAGTATTCTTCTTGTGCAAAACTGGCTTGCGCCCGTTGTATGTGAACGTAGATCTTATCACACCCGATCATCACGTGGTGTCTTGGCACGATGAACTGTAGCAACGGTGCATACTAAGGGAGAACACATATACCTTGAAATTTAGTGAGAGATCATCTTATAATGATGTCGTCGTACCAAGCAAAATAAGATGCATAAAGGATAAACATCACATGCAATCAATATAAGTGATATGATATGGCCATCATTATCTTGTGCCTTTGATCTCCATCTCTAAAGCACCGTCATGATCACCATCATCACCGGCTTGACACATTGATCTCCATCATAGCATCGTTGCCGTCTCGCCAACTATTGATTCGACGACTATCGCTACCGCTTAGTGATAAAGTAAAGCAATTACATGGCGATTACAATTCATGCAATAAAGTGACAACCATATGGCTCCTACCAGTTGCCTATAACTGTGTTACAAAAAATGATCATCTCATATAATAATTTATATAATCAAGTCTTGACCATATCACATCACAGCAAGCCCTGCAAAAACAAGTTAGACGTCCTCTACTTTGTTGTTGCAAGTTTTACATGGCTGCTACGGGCTTCTAGTATGAACCGTTCTTACCTATGCATCAAATCCACAACGTGGTATAGTGATTGGTTTTTGATCTTCAGAAAGAACCCTGTTCATTGAATCCGATTCAACTAAAGTTGGAGAAACTAACACTCGCCAACCACCTGTGTGCAAAGCACGTCAGTAGAACCAGTCTCATGAACACGGTCATGTAATGTCGGTCCGGGCTGCTTCATCCAACAATACCGCCGGATCAAGAAACAACTAGTGACGGCAAGCAATATGTATATACCCATGCCCACAACTCCTTTGTGTTCTACTCGTGCATATAACATCCACGCATAGACCTGGCTCTGATGCCATTGTTGGGGAACGTAGTATTTGAAAACATTTGCCTACGATCACGCAAGATCTATCTAGGAGAAGCATAGCAATGAGCGGGGAGAGTGTGTCCACGTACCCTCATAGACCGAAAGCAGAAGCGTTAAGTAACGCGGTTGATGTAGTCGAACGTCTTCGCAATCCAACCGACCAAGTACCGAACGCACGGCACCTCCGTGATTTGCACAGGTTCAGCTCGGTGACGTCCCTCGAACTCTAGATCTAGCTGAGGCCGAGGGAGAGTTTCGTCAACACGACGACGTAGTGACGGTGATGATGAAGTTACCGACGCAGGGCTTCGCCTAAGCACTACGACAATATGACCGAGGTGGAAATCTGTGGAGGGGCCACCGCACACGGCTAAGAGATCAACTTGTGTGTCTATGGGGTGCCCCCCTCCCCCGTATATAAAGGAGTGGAGGAGGGGGCCGGCCGGCCTCATAGGACGCGCCCTAAGGGGGCAAATCCTACTCCTACTAGGAGTAGGTTCCCCCTTTTTTTAGTCCAACTAGGAGGGAAAGGAAAGGGAAGAGGGGAAGAAAGGAAGGGGGGTCGGCCCCCTCCCCAATTCGGATTGGGCTTGGGGGCGCGCCCCTTCTCTTGGCCGCCTACTCCTCTCTTCCACTAAAGCCCATGACCCCCCCCCTCCCGTACTCCGGAAAATGCCCGGACTTATCCCAAACCTTTCCGTTGTCCAAACATAACCTTCCAATATATCAATCTTCATGTATCGACCATTTCGAGACTCCTCGTCATGTCCATGATCACATACGGGACTCCAAACAACCTTCGGTACATCAAATCACTTAACTCACAATACATATCGTCATCGAACGTTAAGCGTGCGGACCCTACGAGCTTGAGAACTATGTAGACATGACCGAGACTCATCTCCGGTCAATAACCAATAGCGGAACCTGGATGCTCATATTGGTTCCTACATATTCTATGAAGATCTTTATCGGTCAAATTGCAGAACAACATACATTGTTCCCTTTGTCATCGATATGTTACTTTCCCGAGATTCGATCGTCGGTATCATCATACCTAGTTCAATCTCGTTACCGACAAGTCTCTTTACTCGTTCCGTAATGCAACATCCCGCAACTAACTCATTAGTCACATTGATTGCAAGGCTTATAGTGATGTGCATTACCGAGAGGGCCCAGAGATACCTCTCCGACAATCGGAGTGACAAATCCTAATCTCGATCTATGCCAACTCAACAAACACCATTGGAGACACCCGTAGAGCATCTTTATAATCACCCAGTTACTTGTGACGTTTGATAACACACAAAGTGTTCCTCCGGTATTCAGGAGTTACATAATCTCATAGTCATAGGAACATGTATAAGTTATGAAGAAAGCAACATCAATAAACTAAACGACCATAGTGCTAAGCTAACGGATGGGTCAAGTCCATCACATCATTCTCTAATGATGTGATCTCATTCATCAAATGACAACACATGTCTATGTCTAGGAAACTTAACCATCTTTGATTAACGGGCTAGTCTAGTAGAGGCATACTAGGGACACTATGTTTGTCTATGTATTCACACATGTACTAAGTTTCCGGTTAATACAATTCTAGCATGAATAATAAACATTTATCATGATATAAGGAAATATAAATAACAACTTTATTATTGCCTCTAGGGCATATTTCCTTCATTCTCTTGCTACAAGAATTTGATTTGCATATTATTGATAGGAAGGTTCCTGAGAACCCTGTAGCAAATAACTTGTCTAGGTTAGAGAATGTTCTTGATGACCCACTACCTATTGATGGTAGCTTTCCCGATGAACAATTAGCTGTCATACTTCTCGTAATGCTCCATGGTATGCTGATTATGCTAATTACATTGTTGCTAAAGTTATACCACCTAGCTTCACATACCAGCAAAAGAAACAAATATGTGATTTAAGACATTACTTTTGGGATGACCCACACCTTTATAAATAAGGAGTGGATGGTGTTATTAGACGTTGTGTACCTGAGCATGAAGAGGAACAGATCCTACACAAGTGTCATTCCGAGGCCTACGGAGGACACCATGCTAGATATAGAACTGCACACAAGGTATTATAATCTAGTTTTTATTGGGCTACTCTCTTCAAGGATGCTCGTAAGTATGTCTTGTCTTGTGATGAATGTCAAAGAATCGGTAATATTAGTAGACGTCAGGAAATGCCTATGAATTATTCACTTGTTATTGAACCATTTGATGTTTGGGGCATTGATTATATGGGACCTTTTCCTTCCTCTAATGGGTATACACATATTTTAGTTGTTGTTGATTATGTTACTAAGTGGGTAGAAGCTATTCCAACTAGTAGTGTTGATCATAACACTTCTATTAAAATGCTTAAAGAAGTTATTTTCCCGAGGTTTGGAGTCCCGAGATATTTGATGATTGATGGTGGTTCACACTTTATGTTGGAGATATGCCCTAGAGGCAATCATGTATCATGATATTTTCCTATGTGTTTATGAATAAAGAGAGTCCTTGGACATTACCAATGATGTGTATCAGCAAGTACGTGACTTGTTTGTGGGACTATGCATTGTATGATGACTGTCCTAAAAGGTCCCTAGTCGAAAGGGCTGTGTGGACGCGCAACCAACTAGAGTAGCATATGACACGGTCGATGGCTTGGTCTCACTAGCCATGGAGCATTGGATTCTAACCGGATAATATGGACTTGGAAGGATCTAGTCGGATTCGACGTAGTCGGATCCGAGTCGAGATAAGGTCCGAGTCGGGCAGACCCAACTATGAGACGCAGCGATATGTCATATGTGAGTCTCGAGTACAACATGTGTTCTATGTCCTAAGACCTGAGCTGACGCATGTACACGGGATGGTGACAGACTTGCTTTGGGCCGACCAAACGCTACTCCGTAACTGGGTAGTTACAAAGGTAGGTTTCGGGCTTGTCCAGACCCATGCTGCGAGACATGGTCAAGCAAGATGGGATTTGCCCCTCTTATCAGAAGAGATATACTCTAGGCCCCTCGTGTGATCCGACCAGGATAAGCACGGCCATGCGACAAGGATTATGAGATAATCCGGTTTGTGGTCGGCATCACTGGAACGAGAAAGAGGCCGGGCTAGCACAAGGATGACAGATTCGCCTTGAGCCCGACAACATATATCGTGTGGCAAAAGGAATGGAAGTATGATGTACAGGTTCGCCTAACCAGCTTCATAGTCTGTTTGGTGTTCGGCATGCCTTGCTAGAGGCCACTACCAACTATGCAGTTCGGAGGTGATCCGAACTGCGACCAAGCCAGCTTGAACCTAAGGGGTCGCGCGCTTAAGGGAAGGAACCTATGAGGTCGGATTCGAGGACACTGGTCGGATGTGATCTGAGTTGTATTCGGATTGTGGCCGAGTAGACTTATGGGCTTAGGGTCCGCCCGAGGCCCAAGTGTTGAGCCCGCGACAGACGCGCATATAAAGTGGAGGTACCGCACACTCACGTAGTTGATCGCTTCAACGCTGTCACTAGGGTTTGCACGTGTTGCGAATAGACACCTCCACTCGCCACCGGTTGTGTGATCGGACCTAGCAATCCACTGCACGACGTTCCTCCTACACACGCGGATACCGTTAGAGGTGGTGCCCTTGCACCTCTCTGGCGAACCTGTACGTGCGAATCGACTACCGGTTGTACGAGGGAGATCGTCGAGGAGGAGACGATCCACACGGACACGCTGCCCCAGCTCTTCTCCCGCTGCACGGCACTGCGTGTCTAGTGGTAACAAACTATGATCCATCTCCCGTAGCATGTTCTTGGTTGTTCTGCGCGTAGGAAAATTTTAATTTGCAGTCGACGCACCCTACCGTATATCCCAACACTTTATTCATGGTGCTTTCCACAAAATGCGTGCTAAATATGATGTCAACCATAAAATTGCATCTCCTTATCACCCTCAATCTAGCGGTCAAGTAGAACTGAGCAATAGAGAAATTAAATTGATCTTCCAAACGACTATTAATAGATCTAGAAAGAATTGGTCTAAGAAACTTGATGATGCTTTATGGGCTTATAGAACAACTTATACAAACCCTATGGGTATGTCTTCGTATAAAATGGTTTATGGAAAAGCATGTCACTTACCTCTTGAACTAGAACATAAAGCTTATTGGGCTATTAAAGAGCTCAACTATGATTTCAAACTTGCCTTTGAAAAGAGGTTGTTTGACATTAGCTCACTTGATGAATGGAGAACCCAAGCCTATGAAAATGCCAAGTTGTTTAAAGAAAAGGTTAAAAGATGGCATGATAAAAGAATACAAAAGCATGAATTTAACATAGGTGACCATGTCTTGCTATACAACTCTCGTTTAAGATTTTTTGCAGGAAAACTTCTCTCTATACAGGATGGGCCTTACATTGTGGAGGAAGTTTATCGTTCCGGTGCCATCAAGATTAACAATGCTGAAGGAAATAACCCGAAGGTGGTAAACGGACAGAGAATCAAACAGTATATCTCAGGTACTCACATAAATGTAGAAACAAATATTATTGATACCATAACAATGGAGGAGTACATAAGGGAGACCTACCAAAATGTTTCAGACTCCGAAAAGGAATATGTGTGTGGTACGGTAAGTAAACCAACCTCGAAACTTTTCCAATGGCATTTTTTCTCCATTTTGGAACATTTAAATTTTTTGGAAAATTAAGAGTAGTTCGAAGAGTGCACGAGGAGGTAACAAGCCTGGGGGCACGCCCTACCCCCTGGGCGCGCCCCTGTGGCTTGTGACCACCTCATGTGCCCTCCTGACTCCATTTTATTGTGGAACACTTCTTTTGGTCGGTAAAAATTCATTATATAATCTCCCGAAGGTTTTGACCACTGTACCACGACAAAATCCTCTGTTCTTGTTTCGAGTTGTTTTTCTGACAGATCTAGATCTCCATGACGTCTCCAAGTGCCCCTAAGGACAAGTTTTTCAAGAAGGTCATCAACCCTTACCTCGCAGAGGTGCTGCAGCACCCTCAGACCATTGAGATGTGTGAGGGGGTTGCACATCCACGATGTTGAAGGGCCAAAGAAGACCGAGAACATGGAGGCAAGGCTCGAAGCAATGGAGCAGCAAGTCTTCAAGTGCCAAGGGATGGTGGAACGTGGACTCAACGCCAATCACTTGATGATCATGGAATTTACCCGTGACCACAAACTGGACGCCAAGAACATAGCAGATGCCATGTTCAAGCTTCATGAGAGAATCGAGCATCTCCAAGCCCAGATCTATGACTTGTAAAACCAAAACTATGAGTATGAATACAGATTTAAGAGGATGAGTTTGGCTACAGATTTGAGGATCCCGGAGACTCGTTCATGTTTTTCCAATGGTGAACCTATGCCTTGGAAGACGGAGGATAATATTCTTTCATCATCAACAACTCCATCATCACCACCTCCGAAGAAAGTGATCTAAATATATGGGTATCGGCACTCCCCTTGGCTTGTGCCAAGCTTGGGGGAGGTGTCCCGGTATCGTATCACCATCACATCTTTACCTTTATCATTTTTCTTAGTTCGATCCTTTCGGTTATATCTTGATCTAGTAGAATAGAAGTTTTTAGTATGATCTAACTTTGAGTCTTGCTTTATGCTCCCTCTATGTAATCGAGTCCGTGAGTTATATAATAAAGAATAGTTTTGAGTTGAGGGTTTTTTCTTTCTTGCTATGACCTTAAGGGAATAAGAAAAAGAAAAAGAAATAAAAAGATTATATAATGATCTTATGGAGAGTGATGACTTCACATATAAAGAGTATGATGAATAAAATTTGTTGGGAGTTGACAAACATTGTTTTGGTCATTGTTGCAATTAATAGGAAGTAATAAAGAAAGAGAGGTCTCACATATAAATATACTATCTGGGACATCTTTTGTGATTGTGAGCACTCATTAAAATATGACATGCTAAAATATTAATGTTGGACAAGGAAGACAACATAATGGGTTATGCTTTCTTTTACCCGAATAGAAGTTATATTGCCATGGATCCTCCAAGATGTTGAGTTTGCTTTTCCCTCTTATGCTAGCCAAATGCTTTGCACCAAGTAGAGATACTACTTGTGCATCCAAACATCCCTTAACCCAGTTTTGCCATGAGAATCCACCATACCTACCTATGGATTGAGTAAGATCCTTCAAGTAAGTTGTCATTGGTGCAAGCAATAAAAATTGCTCTCTAATATGTATGATCTTTTAGTGTGAAGAAAACAAGCTTTATACAAACTTGTGATATGTAAGAAATAAAATAGAAGACCTTCATAATAAAGTTCTTTATCACAAGCGGCAATATAAAGTGATGTTCTTTTGCATTAAGATTTTGTGCATCCAACCATAAAAGTGCATGACAACCTCTGTTTCCCTCTACGAAGGGCCTATCTTTTACTTTTACCTTCTACCTTTATACAAGAGTCATGGTGATCTTCACCTTTCCTTTTTTAACATTTTTTATTTTTGGCAAGCACCATATGTTGGGGAAAGATCCAGATGTATATATCCACTCGTATGTAGGTTATCATAAAATATTATTGTTGACATTACCATTGAGGTAAAAGGTTGGGAGGCAAAACTATAAGCCACTATCTTTCTATGTGTCCGATTGAGGCTTTGAACCCATAGTATCATGTGAGTGTTAGCAATTATGAAAGATTAAAAGATGGTTGTGTATGTGGACTTGCTATACAAAATCTCTTACATTGACTCTTTCCGATATTATGATAAATTACAATTTCTTCAATGACTGAGATCATAGTTTGTTGGTTTTCAATAAAGTTTCTGATTCATACTTTACCTTGTGAACAAATTGTTACTTTAGCATAAAAATTATATCACAATATATGTTGTTGTTCTAAAGATGATCATGATGCCCTCATGTCCGTATTTTATTTTATAGACACCTCTGTCTCTAAACATGTGGACATGATTATCGATTTTGGCTTTCGCTTGAGGACAAGCGAGGTCTAAGCTTGGGGGAGTTGATACGTCCATTTTGCATCATACTTTTATATTTATATTTATTGCATTATGGGTTGTTATTACCTATTTTGCTACAATACTTATGCCTTTTCTATCTTATTTTACAAGATTTACACAAAGATGGAGAATGCCGGCAGCTAGAATTCTGGACTAGAAAAGGTGCAAATCTGAGAGACCTATTCTCCACGACTCCAAAAGTCCTAAAATTTTACGGAGAATTATTTTGGAATATATAAAAAATATTGGGCAAAGAAAATACCGGAGGGGACGCACCAGGAGGCCAAAAGCCTGGGGGCGCACCCTACCCCCTGGGCGCGCCCCTGTAGCTTGTGGGCCCCCTAGCAGGCCTACGGTGTCCATCTTCTGCTATATGAACGTTTTTGACCTGAAAAAAATCAAGAGGAAGCTTTCGGGACGAAGCGCCGCCGTCTCGAGGCGGAACCTCGGCAGAAGCAATCTAGGGCTTCGGCGGAGCCGTTCTGCCGGGGAAACTTCCCTCCCGGAGGGGGAAATCAAAGCCATCGTCATCACCAACGATCCTCTCATTGAGAGGGGCTCAATCTCCATCAACATCTTTGTCAGCACCATCTCCTCTCAAACCCTAGTTCATCTCTTGTATCTGATCTTTGTCTCAAGACCTCAGATTGGTACCTGTGGGTTGCTAGTAGTGTTGATTACTCCTCGTAGTTGATGCTAATTGGTTTATTCGGTGCAAGATCATATGTTCAGATCCTTAATGATAATTATTACTCCTCTGGTTATGAACATGAATATGCTTTGTGAGTACTTAAGTTTGTTCCTGAGGACATGGGAGAAGTCTTGTTATAAGTAATCATGTAAATTTGGTATTCATTTGATATTTTGATGAGATGTATGTTGTCTCTCCTCTAGTGGTGTTATGTGAACGTCGACTACATGACACTTCACCATGATTTGGGCCTAGGGGAAGGCATTGGGAAGTAATAAGTAGATGATGGCTTGCTAGAGTGACGGAAGCTTAAACCCTAGTTTATGTGTTGCTTCGTAAAGGGCTGATTTGGATCCACGTGTTTCATGCTATGGTTAGATTTATCTTAATTCTTCTTTCGTAGTTGCGTATGCTTGCAAGAGGGGTTAATCATAAGTGGGAGGCTTGTCCAAGTAAGGACAGCACCCATGCACCGGTCCACCCACATATCAAATTATCAAAGTAACAAACGCGAATCATATGAGCATGATGAAAACTAACTTGACAACAATTCCCATGTGTCGTCGGGGGCGCTTTGCTTTATATAGGAGTTCATCCAGGCTTGTCCTTCGATACAAAAAGGATTGGGCCACCTTGCTGCACCTTAGTTACTCTTGTTACTTGTTACCTATTACGAATTATCTTATCACACAACTATCTGTTACCGATAATTTCAGTGCTTGCGGAGAATACCTTGCTGAAAACCTCTTGTCATTTCCTTCTGCTCCTCGCTGGGTTTGACACTCTTACTTATTCAAAGGACTACGATAGATCCCCTGTAATTGTGGGTCATCAGTAGATGACAATGATCTCAATTCAAATTCACAATTGATGACAAATTTAGCATACGTTCGCAAGCTCATGACACACTCCGCAGGTAAGGTCCACATTTCAGTATAAAACAGGTTGGGTATGGTTATCCACATCAACAAACTATACCCTTGCCATACCCATGACCTAACGGGTTGGGTACGGGTACTACCCATGCGTGTAAAATTGCGCTCATACCCTACCCATGCGGGTACGGTATCTGCAGGTACTCGTGCCGATGGGTAAAATTGCCATCCTTAGCCGACGCAAGGGTACTAGGACTCCTCCTCTTATGTGGCACCCCCTCCTTCCCTCCCAACCTATATATACTTGAGGTATTGACACTATTTGGACACACAAGTTTTGGAGCCTCCTCTAGTTCTAGTTCTAGTTCATCCTAGTTGATCAATTAGAGCTTGACCTAAATCCTATAATCCTTAATAGAAGCCCAATGTGATTATAATCTCCTCCCTCTAATTCTATGGCAACGATTAGCTCTGGACGGTGAAGCTCTGCTGGATCGTGAAAACCGTACAGACTGATATCCATTATAAGTGTGGTGTGCACCAAGGGGATCCAATGTCTCCATTGATCTTTTTCGTGGCAGCCGATCTCCTCCAGACTGCTATCAATGAAGCGCTTGATCAAAACCTGATCAAACACCCAATTCCACCCAAGGGGGATGCAAAATATCCAGTGATTCAATATGCAGACGATACCAGAATTGTTCTGTGTGCCTACCTTGACCAAGCTGCTAAGGTAAAACAAATCTCGAAGATTATGCCACCTCTATAGGTCTCAAGATCAATTTCCACAAATCTACTCTTGTGTCCATCAACACACTGATGTCTACTACACAACCTTCTTCTTGTAGACGTTGTTGGGCCTCCAAGTGCAGAGGTTTGTAGGACAGTAGAAAATTTCCCTCAAGTGGATGACCTAAGGTTTATCAATCCATGGGAGGCGTAGGATGAAGATGGTATCTCTCAAGCAACCCTGCAACCAAATAACAAAGAGTCTCTTGTGTCCCCAACACACCCAATACAATGGTAAATTGTATAGGTGCACTAGTTCGGTGAAGAGATGGTGATCCAAGTGCAATATGGATGGTAGATTTAGGTTTTTCTAATCTGAAAATATAAAAACAGCAAGGTAACTAATGATAAAAGTGAGCACAAACGGTATTGCAATGCTAGGAAACAAGGCCTAGGGTTCATACTTTCACTAGTGCAAGTTCTCTCAACAATAATAACATAATTGGATCATATAACTATCCCTCAACATGCAACAAAGAGTCACTCCAAAGTCACTAATAGCGGAGAATAAACGAAGAGATTATGGTAGGGTACGAAACCACCTCAAAGTTATTCTTTCTGATCGATCTATTCAAGAGTTCGTACTAGAATAACACCTTAAGACACAAATCAACCAAAACCCTAATGTCACCTAGATACTCCAATGTCACCTCAAGTATCCGTGGGTATGATTATACGATATGCATCACACAATCTCAGATTCATCTATTAAACCAACACAAAGAACTTCAAAGAGTGCCCCAAAGTTTCTACCGGAGGGTCAAGACAAAAATGTGTGCCAACCCCTATGCATAAGTTCACGAGGTCATGGAACTCGCAAGTTGATCACCAAAGCATACATCAAGTGGATCACGTGATATCCCATTGTCACCACAGATAAGCACATGCAAGACATACATCAAGTGTTCTCAAATCCTTAAAGACTCAATCCGATAAGATAACTACAAAGGGAAAACTCAATTCATCACAAGAGAGTAGAGGGGGAGAAACATCATAAGATCCAAATATAATAGCAAAGCTTGCGATACATCAAGATCATGCCGACTCAAGAACACGAGAGAGAGAGAGAGAGAGAGAGAGAGAGAGATCAAACACATAGCTACTGGTACATACCCTCAGTCCCGAGGGTGAAATACTCCCTCCTCGTCATGGAGAGTGCCGGGATGATGAAGATGGCCACCGGAGAGGGATTCCCCCCTCCGGAAGGGTGCTGGAGCGGATCTAGATTGGTTTTCGGTGGCTACGGAGGCTTCTGGTGGCGGAACTCCCGATCTAGGTTATTTTTTGGAGGTTTCTTTATTTATAGGAATTTTTGGTGTAGGTCTCACGTCAAGAAGGTGCCCGAGTCATCCACGAGGTAGGCCCATGCGGCCGGGGGGTGGGCGCGCCCCCCACCCTCGTGGACGGCCTGGGACTCTTCTGGCCCAACTCTTTTACTCCGGGGTCTTCTTTTGGTCCATAAAAAATCATCAAAAATTGGCACGTCAATTGGACTCCGTTTGGTATTCCTTTTCTGTAAAACTCAAAGACAAGGAAAAAATAGAAACTGGCACTGGGCTCTAGGTTAATAGGTTAGTACCAAAAATCATATAAAATAGCATATAAATGCATATAAAACATCCAAGGTTGATAATATAATAGCATGGAACAATAAAAAATTATAGATACATTGGAGACGTATTAAGCATCCCCAATCTTAATTCATGCTCGTCCTCGAGTAGGTAAATGATAAAAACAGAATTTTTGATGTGGAATGCTACCTAACATATTTATCTATGTAATCCTCTTTATTGTGGCAAGAATATTTAGATCCATAAGAGTGAAGACAAAAGTTTAATATTGACATAAAAATAATAATACTTCAAGCATACTAACCAAGCAATTATTTCTTCTCAAAATAACATGGCCAAAGAAAGCTTATCCCTACAAAATCATATAGTTTGGCTATGCTTCATTTTTGTCACACAAAAATGCTCTCAACATGCACAACCCCGACGACAAGCCAAGAAATTGTTTCATACTTTAGTGATCTCAAACTTTTTCAACTTTCACGCAATACTTGAGCGTGAGCCATGGACATAGCACTATGGGTGGAATAGAATATAATGATGGGGGTTGTGTGGAGAATACAAAAAGGAGAAAGTCTCACATTGACGCGACTAATCAATGGGCTAGGGAGATGCCCATCAATTGATGTCAATGCGAGGAGTAGGGATTGCCATGCAACGGATGCACTAGAGCTATAAATGTATGAAAGCTCAACAAAAGAAACTAAGTGGGTGTGCATCCAACTTGCTTGCTCACGAAGACCTAAGGCATTTGAGGAAGCCCATTGTTGGAATATACAAGCCAAGTTCTATAATGAAAAATTCCCGCTAGTATATGAAAGTGACAAAACAAGAGACTCTCCTATCATAAAGATCATGGTGCTACTTTGAAGCACAAGTGTGGAAAAAAGGATAGTAGCATTGCCCCTTTTTATTTTATTTTCTTTATTTATTTTCTTTATTTTTTAACTTGGCCTTTTTTATTTTTTTGGGACAATGCTCTAGTAATGATGATCATCACACTTCTATATATTTACAACTCAAAGATTATGTAACATTCCAAATTTTCAATTTGGAATGTTATACATAGGTCATTCATGCATATCATATTTTATTGCATTTCGTTTTGTGATCCTAGAAATCATAAGCAACTCAAGGACCCTCGAAGAGAGTTGGGCATTTTCCCTCGTTTTTCATATTTGAATTTTTATCAAATATTGAAACAAGGATCATTTTGGTTTTAATGATTTTTCTCTCCGAAAATATTTCATATCAAAACTTATGAGAGGAGATAATAAGACTTCTCCAAAATAAATGAAATGTTAGAGGAAAAATATTAAAATCAAATAAGTTATTTTATTTGGGTTTTATCGCTATTTTATTTGAATTAGGAAAAATGTGCGTTTTTCAAAATTGCATTATAGGCCCAAATAAATGTTCACCTTGTCCGGCATTTTTTTAGAGGACGGAGAAAATTTATTTCAGGATTTTTGGAGTCCGTTTAGTATTTCTTTCCTTTGTATTTCTGTGAGGACTTTTTTTTATAAAAAAGGTCAGCCGACTCCAGGCCGTACACGGCCTGGACTCTGCCCCGGCCAGCCCTTATAAGCCGCGCCCCCGCGACCCCCAGCCCACCAGCCCGAGCCGCACCAACCCTAGCCCCGCCCGAGCGCCGCCGCCGCCGCGCCTTGCGCCGCTGCCGCCGCCGGAGCACGCCGCCTTGCCGCCCCGCCGCCGGAGCCCGCAGAGGCGCCCCGCCGGAGTTCCCGCCGCCGCCGCCGACGTGTTTGCCGAGGTAGCCGCCGATTTTTCTTTAAAAACCGTTCGGTTTATTTTGAACCCTAGATCTGTTTTTTTAGATCGGTTCGTTCGGCTTTTTTGGTTTGGTTATTTAGCGAACGCACGTACGTTCGTTCTAACGAACGCCGTTCACCCATTAACCGCGGACAGCGAACGTTCGTTCGTTAGCCTGTTCATCGGTTTTCTTTTTCTAGGGTTTTCTCGTGATTATTCACGATCGTGATTTCTGCCCTGTTTTTAGATTGAGTTTATCTTTTCACTCGTTTATCGGAATTGGGCGATTCAGGCGCCTAGATCTTCGTCTCGAAACCCTCTTTCTGTTTAACCAACTTAAACAAGATTTTGGTACTATAAAATTTGACTTTAGTCCAGATTAGTGATCGGATCTTGTTTGTTTGGCAGTTTGAGTTTCGTTGCTCCGTTTGATTTGTTTCTTTCTGCAAACCGGAGTTCTTCAGTTGAACTTTCTGGTTAGATCTTCTTATTTGAGTTTTACTCGTGCATCCTTGCTTGATTTCTTATGTATGTTATTTTTTGTTTGCGATAGAACAACCGGAGTGCGAAGCGTGCTACTATGAGTGTTTAGGATTTGTAGATTGTCAGCAAGGCAAGTAACACTTTGATCATACCCCTTTATCACCCAGTTTTTATGCATTAGTTTCAACCTTCACACATTGCATGAGTAGGATCTTTTAACATGTGGGTCTGGGAAGTAGATAATGAGGTAGAACCTATTACCTGTTTTATTATCAAACCCTGGGAGTTACTTCTATGTTATGCTTATATTGCCATGCTATGCTCGTAGACGTGGTTTGGGTTTGAGCGTATCCATGACAGATGTGAGATGTTAATTAATGGTTTAACTTAAGGTGGCAACTTTAATATACATCTGGGTGGATTGATTGTGGGCACCTGGGGAATCCAGTGTTGTCCTAGGATATCCCGGTGTACCCGTGTAATCATCCTATGGTCCGCCACCCAGGCTCAAAGGGATCTTAAGACTATTCATGCTAGAAACTTCCGTGTGCAGCCACAAGCCATTATGGGCTCTGGCATAGTTGAGTAGGTTGCATGAGCTCTTGAAGAGGTGGACTAGCAGATGTAGGGGATTGTAGGTGTACAGGTCTGCTCGGAGTAAAAAGCAAATGCTTCTGAAAGATTGTGTCTCGGTCATCCGTTTCTCAAACACCCTGTAGTGCGAGAAATCCAACGGAGGAGATCGAGTCTTGTGGGGAAAAGTGCGCAAACCTCTGCAGAGTGTACAAACTAATCATGGTTAGCCGTGTCCCCGGTTATGGACATCTTGAGTATCTGGCTCTTGGATTATCATATGGATCTCATCAATCTAATTTAACTTATTGGGTTGATAATTACTTTTAATTGGGATTGAGTTGGAGGAACCTTCTCAATGTTGTTCAACTACCATGATAGTTAAATAAAATATATTCCTTTGTTGTAGGGAAAAATTGGCTTTACGCAAAACTTATTAACCATACAGCCTCCACCAGCCATATATACATGTAGTGATAGCATCTATTCCATTCATTATTCTCCTTGTTACATTGCCAGCATATTCCATGTGCTGACCCATTTTTCGGGCTGCAAAGTATTATGTTGTAGACTTTTCAAACGAGGAGTAAGGTTCGCTAGGCCGTTGTCATGCACTCAGCTATGCTATTGGAGTTGATGGACTCACTTTATCTTCCAAGCCTTTCGTTGTTATCGTATTAGATGGCCTTAAGCCATATTTATTGTAATAAGTTCTCTCTTGAGACATTCGATGTAATAAGTGTGTGATAGCCACTCTGGTATAAATCCTTCGAGTACTGTGTGTGTCAGCATTATCGATCCAGGGATGACACTGAAGCACAGAGACTTGACCGTTTGAGGTCGGGTCACTACAAGATGGTATCAGAGCACACGCTGAATGTAGGACATGACCACTAAGAAAATCCATAGGTCACACTTCTCTACTCATTTTTGACTCCTCTCCATTTTCTACTCTTTAGGATGGCGGATACGAGGAACAAGTTTGCATAACCGGATGAAGACACACCTTTTGGACGACACTTGAAGGAAGTCACTAAGTACCTGAACATTGGAATACCAAGCTTCACCGGGACGTACACCGCCACACTACCAGAAGAGGAACCTTGGTTGATTCGAGTTCAAGTTCCAGGAAGGACGTTCACGCCAGTCACTAAACCCATAGAGTTTTCCTTTGATGCACCCACCTGGAGTCTTGGCAAGAGTATGGCAGCCCACATCGCTATAGGACGTATTGGAGAAGTCTACAAACAGGAGCTGAAGGACACTATCTACCAGATATGTGGACGCTGAGATGAGCAATGGGAGATGATCAGCACCAGGAAGGACAGGTCCATTGCAGCATTCATCCAGGAATTAAACCATCATATTCGTCGCCAGGAGAACCAGATATGCGCAAGTATGATAGATTTGAAGAAAGCAATGATCGGGATCACAGAGCTAGAAGAGGAGCTTAAGTCTACACGCGATGGATATGAGGAGGAAATGATGATACTTGTGGAGAAGAATGATGACATGACAAGGAAGCTAGGAGTTTCCATGGGAGACCCCGCGCCAGGAGGAGAAGACGGTGAACCCAAGGAGATTCGTTCTGAAGACTACATCATCATCGATGACACCGACTCCAACCCGGATAGTAGTGATGATGACTATGAAGACGAAGCTGGAGCGGATAGCATGGAGTCTTCCACCGATCAAAATTTCTAGTAGACCACCATACTAATAGTAGTACACCCCCATGTAAATAATAGTAGTCCGAGCACTGTAACGGTAGTTAGACCGATTGTATGCCCTTGCTTGATTGATTGAGTGATATGATATGATTGTGTTTGTCTCATGTGCATATGGGTAGTGTTTTCTCATTAGATCCCATTCTATTCTAATCTCTTCCCTCTAAACCCATCAGATGCCTCCGAGACGTGACCCCGGTTTTGCTTTTCCACCGGAGCTCACTCAGTTGATCCAGCAGCAGAATGCCTTGATGCAGTTGTTAGTTCAGAACCAAGGCAACAACAACAATAACAACAACCCTCCGCCACCACCACTAGTTGACACTTAGCCCGTTTTCTGAGGCTGCAGCCGCCGGTGTTTTCCAGTAGCATCGAGCCAATAGTTGCTGATGATTGGCTACACAGGATAGGAAGGGAGTTGACCACCGCAGGTTGCCCAGATGCTAAGAAGGTGCGTTTTGCCGCACACCAATTGGATGGACCAGTAGTCGCATGGTGGGAGAATTACACAGCCACTTTTCCTATAGCCAATGTCACTTGGGAGCAGTTTCAGCAAGCATTCCGCACAGCCCACGTATCCACTGGAGCTATGAGCACGAAGAAGCATGAGTTTCGCAACTTATGCCAGGGGAACCGTACTGTAGGCCAGTACGTGGAGGAGTTTAGTAAGTTATCCTGCTATGCTCCAGATGATGTGGCCACAGATGTCGTGAAGCAGGAGAAGTTTATGGAAGGGCTGAATGATGAGATGAGTATGCAGTTAATGGTGGCAACATTTAACAACTACCAGGAGTTGGTAGATAAAGCTCTCATGATCGAAGGGAAGCAGCAGCAGATAGAGAGCCATAAGAGGAAATATGGACAAGGGGAGTACAATTCAGGAGCTCAGCAGAAGCCTCGCTTTACCCTGATCTCGGGAGGACTTACCCATAACCATGGAGGCCACACTCACAATGGAGCAAGTTCCCATAATCATAATGGCCCAAGGAATGGAAATGGGAATGGAGCAAGCAGCAATCAGAACCGCTCGAATCCAGCCACACTCGCCAAGAGGGACCTAAGCCACGTTACTTGTTTCAAGTGCGGGAAGACTGGACACTATGCCACGGAGTGCCCTGAAGCGAAGAACGGAAATGGTAAAGGGAGCTCTGGGAAGAAGCCCAATCCATTTACCAAAGGACAAGTGAACCACGTGAACGTGGAGGAGGTTGAAGAACAGCCAGATGCAGTTATCAGTAAGTTTTTAGTTAAGACATTTACTGCAATCATTCTTTTTGATACTGGTGCATAGCATTCATACATATCAAGGGGATTTGTGGATAAGTATAGGTTGCCCACTAGAATTCTTAAGACACCTATGCTAGTAACCTCACCTGGAGCCGAGTATATGGCAAGCAGTGGATGTTTTCAGATGCCATTAACCATAGGTAGTCATGTTTTCCCCTCTGAATTGATAATTTTGGAGTCGCAAGGATTGGATGTGATACTAGGAATGGATTGGTTGTCGATGTATGGAGGAAATATCGATTGCGCTAGTAAGTCAATTATGCTCACCACCCCGGTGGGAAAAAGGATCAAGTATGTATCCAGGCATTCGCTAAGGAGAACCCAAGTACATTCTCTCACATGAGTTGTTCAGGAGGAAGTGCCTGTTGTGAAGGATTACCAAGATGTATTTCTAGAGGAGTTACCAGGCATGCCGCCAGATCGAGACATCAAGTTTTTGATAGAGCTGTTGCCAGACACCGGGCCTATATTAAAGAGACCATATCGGATTCCTGCGAATGATCTGGAGGAGATCAAGAAACAGATTAAGGAGTTATTGGAGAAAGGTTACATTCAATGGAGTTCATCACCATGGGGAGCCCCAGTGCTGTTGGTTGAGAAGAAGGATAAGTGCCTAAGAATGGTTGTTGATTATTGGGTGTTGAATGAAGTGACAATCAAGAACAAGTACCCACTGCCAATGATCAATGATCTGTTTGACTAGCTGCAAGGAGCTAAAGTGTTTTCGAAGATCGACCTACGATCAGGCTACCACCAGCTGAAGATTTGAGAAAACGATATACCTAAGACATCGTTCACCACACGGTATGGGCTTTATGAGTATACGGTTATGTCATTTGGATTGATTAACTGTAGGATCAAAAGTATGTCTAGAGGGGGGTGATTAGACTACTTGACCAAATAAAAATCTAGCCTTTTCCGAATTTTAGTTCTTGGCAGATTTTAGCTATCTTAGCACAAGTCAAGCAATCTCCACACAATTCAAGCAAGCATGCAAAAGAGTATATGAGCAGCGGAAAGTAAAGCATGCAACTTGCAAGAATGTAAAGGGAAGGGTTTGGAGGATTCAAATGCAATTGGAGACACGGATGTTTTTGTCATGGTTCCGATAGGTGGTGCTATCGTACATCCACGTTGATGGAGACTTCAACCCACGGAGGGTAACGGTTGCACGAGTCCACGGAGGGCTCCACCCATGAAGGGTCCACGAAGAAGCAACCTTGTCTATTCCATCACGGCCGTCGCCCACGAAGGACTTGCCTCACTAGCGGTAGATCTTCACGAAGTAGGTGATCTCCTTGCCCTTACAAACTCCTTGGTTCAACTCCACAATATTGTCGGAGGCTCCCAAGTGACACCTAGCCAATCTAGGAGACACCACTCTCCAAGAAGTAACAAATGGTGTGTTGATGATGAACTCCTTGCTCTTGTGCTTCAAATGATAGTCTCCCCAACACTCAACTCTCTCTCACAGGATTTGGATTTGGTGGAAAGAAGATTTGAGTGGAAAGCAACTTGGGGAAGGCTAGAGATCAAGATTCATATGGTTGGAATGGAATATCTTGACCTCAACACAAGTGTAGGTGGTTCTCTCTCAGAAAATGTGTATTGGAAGTGTAGGTATATTCTGATGGCTCTCTCCACGAATGAAGAGTGGGTGGAGGGGTATATATAGCCTCCACACAAAATCTAACCATTACACAAAATTTGCCAAACTCGGTGGGACCGAATGGTTAAACTCGGTCGGACCGATTCAGCAAACCTAGTGACCATTAGGATTTTTGGTGGGACTAAGATGCAACTCGGTAGGACCGATATGGTTAGGGTTAGGGCATAATGTAATCTCGGTGTGACCGATTACACAAACTCGGTGGGACCGATTTTGGTAATAAGCTAACCAGAGAGTTGGTCAGGTAAACTCGGTGGGACCGATTCGCTCATCTCGGTGAGACCGAAATGTTACAAAAGGGAAACAGAGAGTTTACATTGCAATCTCGGTGGGACCGATCGCTCATCTCGGTAAGACCGAAACGTTACGAAGGGAAACATAGAGATTACAATCCCATCTCGGTGAGACCGAGATCCCTATCGGTGAAACTGATTTTCCTAGGGTTTGTGGCCGTGGCTATGACATTTGAAACTCGATGGCACCGGATAGAAAGAATTGGTGGGGCCGAGTTTGACTTTTGGTTTAGGTCATATGTGGGTGTGGGAAGGTAGTTGAGGGTTTTGGAGCATATCACTAAGCATTTTGAGCAAGCAAGCCATTAAGCAACACCTCATCCCTCCTTGATAGTATTGGCTTTTCCTATAGACTCAATGTGATCTTGGATCACTAAAATATAAAATGTAGAGTCTTGAGCTTCAAGCTTGAGCCAAACTTTTTGTCCTTAGAATTTTGAGGGATCCACTTTCCTCATCCATGCCATGCCATTCATTGAGCTTTTCCTGAAATATTAATCTTGGAATAATGTTAGCTCAATGAGCTATATGTTGTTAGGAATTACCAAAACCACCCAGGGATAGTTGCACTTTCAATCTCCCCCTTTTTGGTAATTGATGACAACATATAGATCAAAGCTTCGACAAACGATAATAAGAGTGAAAGATATTGTCGCTTTGAGAAGTATGTGAAAAGCAAGAGCTCCCCCTAAATTTGTGCATATCTTAAGATTTGCTTTGGACTGCAAATGCACAATGAGTTAGGATCATGGGTTACTCTTCCATGTCGCATACATCTTGGTGGAGCGCTCAAAATGATAAGAATTAAATACATGCACTCATCACCAAGCAAAGTGAATGATCATATAAGGATAAGTAATGTAATATCATCTAACAAGCATAAGTGTAGCTTATGATCAACCACATGATCATCAATGTCTCATAGATAATAGCATAGCATCTCAAGCAATCAAAAGACAAACAAAGTTCAACCAAGAAGACAGGAGAAAACAAAAGCAAACTCTCTCTCTCTCGAAGCCTATGATCTATACATTTTTATCCCCCTTTGGCAACAAGTTACCAAAAAGTTCATAGAAAATGCATAGCACTAAAACGTCTCTCAGGCTTGGTCTTCAGGTGGAGGTGTCCGGAGAACACCAAGGACGAAGGCTTCAGTCGAAGTAGATGGAGCTGCTGGGGTAGGTGCTGGAGCTGGTTGCGCTGAAGCTGTAGCTGGTGCAGATGAAGTGGCTCTAATGTCTGGAACAGGCACTGCAGTTGATCTCTGAGCTCGAGGCACTCTGGAAAATGCATCAGTGGTTGTTCTGCCCTTCCTCTCCTTCATATCATCTTGTAGCTACTCCACAACTGACTGAATCTCAGTTACTTTGACATCTAAATCATAGAATTTTTGCTCCACGATTTTTTCCAAGCTCTCCTAGTTTTGAGTCAGGGTGGCCAGTCCCTTCTCAATCCTCAGAGTTGATGCTATCAAGTAACCAAGCTGGTCCTGCTTGCTTTTCAAAAAGTACTCAGATGCCTCCTCTTGAGTTGGCATCTTGGCAGCCTTCTCTTTCTTTGCTTTCTCCTTCTTCTCTTGAGCTTGTACTGATGATGGTTCATTCTCATTCATCACAACTTGATTGTCCTCAAAGTCAGGATAGATAGGCAAGTGTTCCTTATCCAACAAGTATGTGCCTGTGCCCATCTTTGAGTTTATCAACTCCTGGATCTGTGGGGCATATCCACAACTTCTTTTCTGGTCAGCTGCAGTCCTCTTGATAGTCTCAACTATAAGGCTCATGACCTTGAACTTCTGTGGCACATCAAATATATGTAGCAAGTTAATTGCATGGCCTCTGATCATTCCGTGATCACCAGACTTGGGTAAGAGAGTGTGCCTAAGAATCCAATTGATTGTAGGCAGCCCTGACAGCAAGTGTTTTACTGACCCAAACTGGTGAGTCTCAAGATCATCTTCAGGAATCTCCTTGTACATGTTTGCCATAGAGTTGTGATCCATCTTGTTCTTGGCATAGACATCCAAGTCATCTTCTTCTTCCTTAGGAGCATTGATCAGATTAGCCCATTCCTCAATAGTTGAGTGGTACCTTGTACCTTCAGACATCCATACTATCCTGCCATCTAGATAGAAGTGTGATGTGGAGTAGAATTGCATTATGAGCTCCTCATTCCACTTTGTGAGCTTCTGCCCAACAAAGTCTGCAACTCCACAAGCACTGAAGCTGTCAAACACACCAGGATAGTGTTCCTCATTTTCCTTGATATACTTCCAGTCGACCCACCTCATTTCACACACTATAGGCTTCTTGTCCAGCAGCACTGTCTCATAGAAATCTTGTTGTTCCTTTGTGTGGAACCTGTAATCAACAGCAGTCCTTCTCCTGGTGGCATATGGATCTGACTCTCTCCATAGCCTCAACCATGAGTCTCTCCTGATCTTCATGTTCTCAACCACAGGATGAGCATCATTATGGTCTGGAATCTTGGGTTTGAGCTTCCTCAGGACTTGTCCTTTCTTTCCGAATCCTTGCTTCTCCGTGAGGGTCTTCGTTCATAACGATCATCTCTACTCCTTCTTTCTCTAGATGGTGATTCTTCTCTTCTACTTCTTCTCTTGGGAGAATCTTTTCTTCTCTTGTAGGGGGCCGTACACTCATTGGAATAGTGTCCGGGCCTTCCACAATTGTAGCAATTTCGCTCTCGACTAGAGGATCTTTTGTCATTGTAGGACCCTGACTTGGAGCTTCTCTCTTTGCTTCTACTCTTGTAGAACTTGTTGAAGTTCTTCTCCATTAAGCTCAATTCTTCATTGAAGGTTTGTTTCTCACTCGATGATGTGGGGGCTTCACATGAGGCTTTGTAAGCACCACTTGATTTGTTGTGAAGTTCCTCTTTATCCTTGAGTGACATCTCATGAGCAACAATTCTTCCGATGACTTCCCTTGGCTTGAGATCTTTGTAATTGGGCATTGTCGGTGTCAAAACTGGCGGATCTCGGGTAGGGGGTCCCGAACTGTGCGTCTAGGACGGATGGTAAAAGGAGGCAAGGGACACGAAATTTTACCCAGGTTCGGGCCCTCTCGATGGAGGTAAAACCCTACGTCCTGCTTGATTAATATTGATGATATGGGTAGTACAAGAGTAGATCTACCACGAGATCAGAGAGGCTAAACCCTAGAAGCTAGCCTATAGTATGATTGTTGATGTGTATGTTGTCCTATAGACTAAAACCCCCCGGTTTATATAGACATCAGAGAGGGTTAGGGTTATATAGAGTCGGTTACAATGGTAGGAAATCTGAACATCCGTATCGCCAAGCTTGCCTTCCACGCCAAGGAAAGTCCCTTCCGGACACGGGACGGAGTCTTCAATCTTGTATCTTCATAGTCCAGGAGTCCGGCTGAAGGTATAGTTCGGCTATCCGAACACCCCCTAATCTAGGACTCCCTCAATAGCCCCTGAACCAGGCTTCAATGACGACGAGTCCGGCGCGCAGATTGTCTTCGGCATTGCAAGGCGGGTTCCTCCTCCAAGTACTTTATAGAAGATTTTAAACACAAAGATGTTGTCTGGCTCTGCAAAATAAGTTTTCCACATATTGCCATAGAGAGAATAATATTTACACAAATCTAATCTGCTGACGTATTCCGTAGTGCGACACACCACGGCCAAGCTTTTATCCGAGTCGTTTCATTATCCCACCTCAGCGCGTCATGCGAGGCGGTTTCCTTGGCACGTCTTGTCAAAGCAGAGATCGTGTCCCCTTATTCCGGGATTCTCATCAATACGGGCGTGGGTAACCCAACCGCGCCTTTGATTACGGCGCTTGGAGATAAGCGAGTTTTACCAGGCTGGTGGGGACATGTAGTTGCGTCCACCCATATAAGGGGATAAGGATCCACCTTTTCACCCACGCCTTCTTCCTCCTTTGCCTATCCATTCTTGCGCACTCGAGCTCCAGCGCCCAAGTCCGCACTACCACCTCAACCTTCTCCAGTCATGTCCGGAGCGGGAGGTAAGTGGATGGTCTCCTCCGTCACGGAGGGACACATCAAAAAGCTGAGGAAGGCCGGATATCTGGCTAGCGACATCGCGCACCGGCTTCCCGAAAAGGGGCAGCTCATCCCCACCCCTAGGCCCCATGAGAGGGTGGTATTCCTCCCCCATTTCCTCCATGGACTGGGCTTCCCTCTGCATCCATTTGTCCGGGGGATCATGTTCTACTACAGCCTGGATTTCCACGATCTGGCCCCAAAATTCGTCCTCAACATCTCGGCGTTTATCGTCGTGTGCGAGGTGTTCCTCCGCATCCGCCCCCATTTCGGCCTATAGCTTAAGACTTTCAACGTCAAGCCAAAGGTGGTGCGCGGCAGCCAGGCGGAGTGCGGCGGTGCCATGGTTGGCAAGATGGCCAACGTCCTGTGGCTCGAGGGCTCCTTTGTGGAGACCCTGAAGGGGTGGCAATCATGGTGGTTTTACGTCACCGAGCCGTGCGACGCTGAATGGGTCGCACCCCATGAGTTTCGATCCAGCCCCCCTAAGCGGCTCAGCTCCTGGAAGGAGACAGGCCTGTCTTGGGGTAAAAAAGGAGAGCTGACCGGACTCCAAACATGCATCCAAACCCTGGTGGACAAGAAGCTCAAGCTTGTCAACGTAGTCCAGGTTATGCTCATCCGCCTGATCCTCCCGTGTCAACGACGGGCCTTCAACCTGTGGGAGTTCGACCCGGCGCAGCATCGAACTCTAAATAGGCTCTTCGACACGACGTACGAAGATGCCTGGAGGATGCTTTTCAAATGCGCCGAGGCTCCCGCATCCGCTACCGAGGATCGCGGATTCAGTACTCAGCATCATGCTCATGTGGTAAGCTATTTTTGTCCTTTTACAGGGTATCAGTTTTTCATAGTTTGACTCTATGCGGGATCTAAGCTCCCTTATCTTTGACAGGATTGGGAGGTGACATCCGGACAGATCAACTGTCCGGCTCCTTTGCCCGAAGGCCCAGCGGACGCTCGCTTGGCGAAGCTGCTGGTTCCGGCGCCCTACGTGGTGCCGGAGAAGAAGGCCACGAAAAGGGCCACGAGGACTCGAAAGAGTGCCCGGCGCCAGGAGGTGTCGGATTCATCATCTGACGGTCCCGAAGTGCCTTCCTCTCGTGAAGACGAGGAGGAAGAAGAGGAGACCTCTCCCCCTCCAGCGGGAGGAGAGAAGAAAAGGAAGGCCGCCCTCTCTGAGGAGGCCGAAGGGTCCAAGAAGGGGAAAACCCTTCCTCCGGACTACTCCAACGACGCCGACGACAATGGAGAGGAGTGGCAGCCCAGGGCCAAGCCCCTGCCAAAATCGTAAGTATCCGGATACCGGAGTAATTCGTAGTATTCGTTTATTGCACAGCTTTCCCTTATGTCGAATATGCTTATGCAGCCCACCCAAAGACCGGCTTGACGCATCGTCGAGCGGCTCACTGGACTCGTCAGATGTGAACTCGCTTCCAACGGCTTCCTCCACCCGCCCTATGGACGACACGGAGGTGTTGTCCCAACAGGTTCCAAGCAGGGAGGAGGTGGTCCCGGAGGCGCCGCAAGGTGACCTCCCGGACTCTAGGAGTAAAGGGGATGAAACCCCCTAGGGCTCCAAGTCCGGCTCTAGGCCGGACACCGCTCCGGAACCTTCAAGGGTTCTGGAGTCCGGCGGGGGACCTCCTTCCAAGAGGAGCAAGTCCACCGTGCCGGCGACCCCCGTCCACCCGGAGGCGCCGGACAATATGTTGGAGGCGCTCCAAGGCGCCTCCATCGACGAGGAGCACCGCGCTATTATGAGTGCGGTGGTCTAGAAGGTTCAGTCCGCCAAGAGCGGACTGACTGAAATTTGTACTAGCCTTCTGACAGGCTTTGAGGTAAGTAAATAATGTGTAAATAATATTACCGCATAGATAGTAGCCCCTGATGCTCTGTTGGGCGTTTGGGAAGAAAAGTCGAATAGAGGATCAAAAAATGCGCAGGAGTCTAACAAAAGGAGTCAATATGCGTGTGCAGGCTTCTCTGCTGGCGTCCGCCGTACTCATTGTGGAAGTAGACACGCTGAAGCAGAGCCTCGAGGAGGCAAGAGCTCGGGCGTGCCAAGAAGCAGCTCGAGGAGAAGGAAGGTAAGAAATACCTTGGTTGAATATGTATATAAAAAATGTGCAATTGCAAGAAATGACAGGATTAACATGGCTATTGTAGGGGCCACATTTGAGGTGGCGACCCTTAAGCAAGCACTGCTCGAGGCCGAGAAGAGTGCGGCCATGGAGCGCACCGAGCGGGAGAGGTATGAGGCCGAGGTTGGCAAGGTGCGGCAAGGTGCGGCAAGAGCTCCAGGTTCTCATGAAGAAACATGAGAGTTTGGAGCTTGACTCGAAGATGCGAGCGTCCGATCTCGCGGCGGCTATTGAAAATGCCAAATCTGCCAAGGCCGAATCCCAAAAGACCCTCCAGGAGTTGGATGAGGTGAAGAAAATAGCGGCGGGTAAGGCATTCTTCATGCAAAGTAAACACATAAACATGAGTTACGAATCCGGAGCTCTCCAGGGGCATTTGCAGATCTTCCCCGGAGTGTATCCGATGCCGCCGCATTCTATCAAGCCGAGGAGGGTAGCTCGAGGAGAAGGTGTTCTGGTCTCAGTATGCTGAGGCCGGACACCCCATGCCCCTGAGCGACCAGCTGAAGCAACTGGTCGAGCTCCACAAGGCGGCCGAACATGCCATGAAGGGCCTCCTAGTTCGGCTGTGGCCTGGAGAGGCTCTGCCTGGGAGCTATTTCGGGCTGGTGCGGCGGCTGGTGGAGGCCTGTCCAAGGCTCGAAGTCATCAAGCGCTCCGTCTGTATTGAAGGTGTCCGTAGGGCCTTTGCCCGCGCTAAGGTGCACTGGGGCAGGCTGGATGCGGAGAAGCTTGTGAAGGATGGGCCACCAGCGGGGAAAGAGCATCGCAAGCCCGAAAATTACTATAAGGACGTTCTGAAGGGTGCCCGCCTTGTGGCGGATGAATGTACTAGGGATGTAATTTTTGAGTAAAACTCGCTCGTTTGTGTCCTGTGCACTGAAAACTTGTTCATATGCGCTGAGCAATGCTGCTTGAATTTAAAATATTACCTTCTGTGCGGCTGTTTATCAATACTAAGAGATGGCGAGTCGTCGGCTTCTGCCCCCTTGCCACTAGTGCTGGGGTGTTCGGGGATAAATCTGGGTGCTCTTTTTCCCATGTTTGGGTCCTTCGAGGGAGGCGCTCAGCCCGACGAACGAGGCAATCGGACTATAATGCGTGAACACTCTCACTTAGCCATAGAATTCTATAATTTTAAATTTCGGCGAAGCCCCTAGTATTCGGAAGACCGAGTTCGGGGCGCTATCCATGCCTTGGCCGGACAGAGCCGACTCGTCGCCCTAAGCGGCATAAGTCTTTAGGGACTCGAAAAAAACCCTCTCGAACAGCGACCAGCTCTCGCTTCATCAAGACAGTCAGTTTTAGCTTTCTCCACTAAGGTGCTCGGCCCAGCTCAACTGGGGCACAATCACAGTGGTTCTCCTAGTGCTACCTTAGCCGATATAGCGGAACGTAAGGCATTAAAACATAGGAGCCTGGCAAACCCAACTATTGACCCAAGACATGATTCGGAGCCGATGCATATAATGCTATAAGTTCGGGGTGCCGCACTTGTGAAAGTGTTCGGACTTCTTACACCATATTGAGGGGTGCTAAAAGCCCCTGGCGTATTTTGGCCGTACCAAGCTGTACGGGTGCGACATGTCGTTAAGGAACATTTATTTATAAAAAGATAGTGCAAAAATAGACAAAAGCTATGCATTGTTTATTAAAAATAGCTGCAATCAAAGCAGAACGATACAAGTAATGCGATAAACGAAAAGTTGGACTATTTAACATGTCTGCTCCAGGGGCAAGCTGCGGAATAGTATGCGAAACAGGTATACTGCTCGTGATAGAGACCACCTGGGATTTCCGTAATGCGGCATGGCTTGTCTGGTTCCCTGGTTCTTGCATCGTTTGTGCGGCAATTGAACTGCCGAACAGGCCTTCGAAGAGTAGAGTCCTGGAAGTAAGAGAAAAGTAAAAAATCGGCAGCCCCTGGTGCGGTTTAAGCCGTGTTTTGGGCATGCCGTGATGGTGCCCCTCCCCCTATGCCCATGGTATTTCTAAAGCGTAATTATGTACGCGAAGTACTGGCGTCGCCTTTTTGCTAGGGTTGGGGTTGGGGCCGTATTGCTACGCCTGCTCGGAACGTGCCAGGCGGTCTTGTTGTAGGTTACTCTGGGCGCGCTTGACGATGTTCGGACGTTTAATGGCCGGACTGGAGAACTGCCTAGAGAGGCTGCTTTGTACTTCCGCTGCAAGGGCCGCCGTGTGCTCCTCCGTTCGGAGGTAGCGTTCGGTGTTTCCATTGACCGTAATTACTCCACGAGGGCCTGGCATCTTGAGATTAAGGTATGCGTAGTGCGGTACCACATTGAATTTGGCGAATGCGGTTCGTCCGAGCAGTGCATGATAGCCACTGCGGAATGGGACTATGTCGAAGACTAATTCCTCGCTCCGGAAATTATCCGGGGATCCGAAGACCACTTCAAGTGTGACTGAGCCTGTACAGTTGGCCTCAACACCTGGTATTACGCCTTTAAAGGTCGTTTTGGTGGGCTTAATCCTCGAGGGATCGATGCCCATTTTTCGCACTGTATCCTGGTAAAGCAGGTTCAGGCTGCTGCCGCCGTCCATGAGGACTCTTGTGAGATGAAATCCGTCAATAATTGGGTCTAGAACCAATGCGGCAAATCCGCCATGACGGATGCTAGTGGGATGGTCTCTTCGACCAAAGGTGATCGGGCAGGAGGACCATGGGTTGAACTTTGGGGCGACTGGCTCTACCGCGTATACGTCCCTTAACGCGCGCTTCCGCTCCCTTTTTGGGACATGGGTGGCGTATATCATGTTCACCGTCCGCACTTGTGGGGGAAAACCCTTCTGTCCATTATTGTTCAGCGGCCGGGGCTCCTCGTCGTCATCGCTATGCAGCCCCTTGTCTTCATTGTCGGTGCTTAACTTGCCTGCCTGCTTGAACACCCAACAATCCCTGTTGGTGTGGTTGGCCGGCTTTTCGGGGGTGCCATGTATTTGGCACAAGCGGCCAAGTATTCGGTCCAAGCTGGACGTGCCCCTAGGATTCCTTTTGAATGGCTTTTTCCGCTGACCGGATTTAGAGCCTCTGAATCCGTCATTAACTGTCGTATCCTCAGCATTGTCGTCGTTAATGCGGCGCTTCTGCTTGTTGCGACGCGACCTGCCACTAATGTCCCTAGTGTCCGAACTACCAGGGTTCTTGGTCATATTGTTGCTACGAGCAAGCCAGCTGTCTTCTCCCGCGCAGCGGGTCATGAGTGTCGTGAGTGCTGCCATAGATTTCGGCTTTTCCTGTCCAAGGTGCTGGGCCAGCCACTCGTCACGGATATTGTGCTTGAAGGCTGCTAGGGCCTCAGCGTCCGGACAGTCGACTATTTGATTTTTCTTTGTTAGGAACCGTGTCCAGAATTGCCTGGCCGATTCCTCTGGCTGCTAAATTACGTGACTTAGGTCATCGGCGTCTGGGGGTTGCACATAAGTGCCCTGGAAATTGTCGAGGAATGCGGCTTCCAGGTCCTCCCAACAACTTATTGATCCTGTTGGCAAGCTGTTGAGCCAATGCCGAGCTGGTCCTTTAAGTTTGAGTGGGAGGTATTTGAGGGCGTGAAAATCGTCGCCATGGGCCATGTGGATATGAAGGAGATAGTCCTCGATCCATACCGCAGGGTCTATTGTGCCATCATATGATTCGATGTTTACGGGTTTGATACCCTCGGGAATTTGATGATACATTATTTCGTCTGTAAAGCCCAGTGGGTGTGCAGCGCCTCTGTACTGGGCGATATCATGACGTAGCTCCAATGAGTTTTGTCTACTATGTTCGGCCCTGCCGAATTTGTGGCCGGCGTGACGGTTACCGTCTCGAGCCGTGGGGTGCCCACGCGATCTGTAGATCGATCGTGTTTGCCTAGCCTTGTCCTCCAACATGTCTCGTAAGTCCGGCGCATATTCCCGTGCCTTGGTACGGGGTGCGGCTTGAGTGGAGGGCCAGGAGGCCTCTTTGTCGCGGCCACGAGGTGGCTGTTCGGCCGCATCAAGTGCTTCCTCCTCTAATTGGGGTAGCAACCTGCGCTTTGGGTAACTCTTATAGGGGTGTTCGAGTTTATGCTCTTCGGCCGCAAGGACTTCGGTCCATCTGTCAACCAGCAAATCTTGATCAGCTCGGAGCCGTTGCTGTTTTTTCTTGAGGCTTCTTTCCGTGGCCATAAGCCTGCGTTGGAAACGCTTTTGCTCAATGGGATCCTCTGGCACGACGAATTCGTCGTCATCGAGGCTTGCCTCGTCTTCGGAGGGAGGCATATAATTATCGTCCTCGACCTCTCCGTCTGCCGCTCTCTCATGAGGGCTAGTTTCTCCATCCTCCTGTGCTAAACCTTGCTGGAGGGGGTTTTCTTCGGCACTCTCCGGAGTATTATTATCTCCCGTGCTGGAATCACCGTTTTTGTGTTGGCGGGATTTTGAGCGGCGCTGCTGACGCCAGTGCTTGGGCTGTTTCTTGGAGGGGTCATCCTCCGCTGTTCCATCGCCCTCTCCCTCTTTTGGGGTGTCCACCATGTATATGCCATATGACGAGGTGGCTTTCCAGGGCCTAGTAGGCACTGGTTTTTCATCATCTCCTTCATCGGCATCCATACCGTCGATGTCTTCGGAGTCGAAGTCGAGCATGTCGGTTAAGTCGTCGACATTGGCTACAAAGTGGGTGGTGGGTGGGTTTTGAATTTCTTCATCGTCCGTACCCCAACCTTGCTGACCGTAGTCCGGCCAGGGCTCTCCTGATAAAGAGAGAGACTTCAGTGACTTCAGGATATCGCCGAAAGGTGAGTGCTGAAAGACGTCTGCAGCCGTGAACTCCATGATCGGCGCCCAATCGGATTCAATCGGCAAGGGCGCGGAGGGTTCGGAGTCCGGAGAAGAATCCGGCTCCATGGAGTCACGAGTCTCACAGAGTACGGGGCTAGTGTTCGGCTCAATCGCCGCTGGGATCTCAGCCCCCGAGGTGGCATCCAACCGCCCATCCTCGATCAGCGTGGTTGGCTCCGAAATAAGGGTCGGAGCCGATGCGGATGCGGCCTCCAGGGCACTGTTCGGCGGCAGAGCTGGATCGTGCTCGTTGTGATAGTGCGGCGCGCTTGGCGGTGGTTTGAATCCGCCGAAGATCAATTCCCCGCGGATGTCAGCCGTGTAGTTTAAATTTCCGAATCTGACCTAACGGCCAGGGGCGTAGCTTTTGATCTGCTCTAGATGGCCAAGTGAATTGGCCCGCAGTGCGAAGCCGCCAAAGACGAAGATCTGTCCGGGGAGGAAGGTCTCACCCTGGACTGCATCACCATTGATGATCGTAGGAGCCATCGGGCCTGATGGCGACGGCACAGAGGAACTCTCAATGAAAGCACCAATGTCGGTGTCAAAACCGGCGGATCTCGGGTAGGGGGTCCCGAACTGTGCGTCTAGGCCGTATGGTAACAGGAGGCACGGGACACGAAGTTTTACCCAGGTTCGGGCCCTCTCGATGGAGGTAAAACCCTATGTCCTGCTTGATTAATATTGGTGATATGGGTAGTACAAGAGTAGATCTACCACGAGATCAGAGAGGCTAAACCCTAGAAGCTAGCCTATGGTATGATTGTTGATGTGTATGTTGTCCTACGGACTAAAACCCCCCGGTTTATATAGACCCCGGAGAGGGTTAGGGTTACATAGAGTCGGTTACAATGGTAGGAGATCTGAACATCCATATCGCCAAGCTTGCCTTCCACGCCAAGGAAAGTCCCTTCCGGACACGGGACGGAGTCTTCAATCTTGTATCTTCATAGTCCAGGAGTCCGGCTGAAGGTATAGTTCGGCTATCCGAACACCCCCTAATCCAGGACTCCCTCAGGCATAATTTGGATCAGTGTGCACACGGTATCATATTTTCCATCCAAGGCTCTTAGGATCTTCTTGATGATGAATCTATTGGTCATATCTTCACTCCCTAAGCCGGCAATCTCATTTGTGATAAGAGCAAGCCTAGAGTACAATTCAGCAACACCTTCACCATCCTTCATTTTGAACATATCAAGTTGACTTTGAAGCACATCCAATTTGGATTCCTTGACGGAGTCGGTACCTTCATGCATATCAATCAAAGTATCCCAAATTCCTTTGCATTCTCAAGACGGCTGATTTTGTTGAATTCTTCGGGGCACAATCCGTTGAAGAGGATATCACAAGCTTGAGCGTTGTATTGCAGCATCTTCAACTCTTCCGCGGTAGCTTCACAGTTCGGTTCTTTCCCATCAAAGAATTCACCTTGCAAGCCAATACACACAATAGCCCAAACGGCGGGGTTATGTCCAAGAATATGCATTTTCATCTTATGCTTCCAACAAGCAAAATTAGTGCCATCAAAGTAAGGACCTCTACGGTGATAATTTCCCTTGCTAGACGCCATACTCTCCTAGGTTATGAAACCAAGGCTATGACCGCCAAAAGCTATGGAAATCAAAGCAAATGGAGACCAAAGCTCTGATACCACTTGTAGGATCGAAAGTATGTCTAGAGGGGGGTGATTAGACTACTTGACCAAATAAAAAATCTAGCCTTTTCCCAATTTTAGTTCTTGGCAGATTTTAGCTATCTTAGCACAAGTCAAGCAATCTCCACACAATTCAAGCAAGCATGCAAAAGAGTATATGAGCAGCGGAAAGTAAAGCATGCAAATTGCAAGAATGTAAAGGGAAGGGTTTGGAGGATTCAAACGCAATTGGAGACACAGATGTTTTTGTCGTGGTTCCGATAGGTGGTGCTATCGTACATCCACGTTGATGGAGACTTCAACCCACGGAGGGTAACGGTTGCGCGAGTCCACGGAGGGCTCCACCCACGAAGGGTCCACGAAGAAGCAACCTTGTCTATTCCATCACGGCCGTCGCCCATGAAGGACTTGCCTCACTAGCGGTAGATCTTCACGAAGTAGGCGATCTCCTTGCCCTTACAAACTCCTTGGTTCAACTCCACAATCTTGTCGGAGGCTCCCAAGTGACACCTAGCCAATCTAGGAGACACCACTCTCTAAGAAGTAACAAATGGTGTGTTGATGATGAACTCCTTGCTCTTGTGCTTCAAATGATAGTCTCCCCAACACTCAACTCTCTCTCATAGGATTTGGATTTGGTGGAAAGAAGATTTGAGTGGAAAGAAACTTGGGGAAGGCTAGAGATCAAAATTCATATGGTTGGAATGGAATATCTTGACCTCAACACAAGTGTAGGTGGTTCTCTCTCAGAAAATGTGTATTGGAAGTGTAGGTATGTTCTGATGGCTCTCTCCACGAATGAAGAGTGGGTGGAGGGGTATATATAGCCTCCACACAAAATCTAACCGTTACACACAATTTTTCAAACTCGGTGGGACCGAATGGTTAAACTCGGTCGGACCGATTCAGCAAACCTAGTGACCATTAGGATTTTCGGTGGGACTGAGATGCAACTCGGTAGGACCGATATGATTAGGGTTAGGGCATAGCGTAATCTCGGTGTGACCGATTACACAAACTCGGTGGGACCGATTTTGGTAATAAGCTAACCAGAGAGTTGGTCAGGTAAACTCGGTGGGACCGATTCGCTCATCTCGGTGAGACCGAAATGTTACAAAAGGGAAACAGAGAGCTTACATTGCAATCTCGGTGGGACCGATCGCTCATCTCGGTAAGACCGAAACATTACGAAGGGAAATAGAGAGATTACAATCCCATCTCGGTGAGACCGAGATCCCTATTGGTGAAACCGATTTGCCTAGGGTTTGTGGCAGTGGCTATGACATTTGAAACTCGGTGGTGCCGGATAGAAAGAATCGGTGGGGCCGAGTTTGACTTTTGGTTTAGGTCATATGTGGGTGTGGGAAGGTAGTTGAGGGTTTTGGAGCATATCACTAAGCATTTTGAGCAAGCAAGCCATTAAGCAACACCTCATCCCTGCTTGATAGTATTGGCTTTTCCTATAGACTCAATGTGATCTTGGATCACTAAAATATAAAATGTAGAGTCTTGAGCTTCAAGCTTGAGCCAAACTTTTTGTCCTTAGAATTTTGAGGGATCCACTTTCCTCATCCATGCCATGCCATTCATTGAGCTTTTCCTGAAATATTAATCTTGGAATAATGTTAGCTCAATGAGCTATATGTTGTTAGGAATTACCGAAACCACCCAGGAATAGTTGCACTTTCATTAACGCCCCTGCCTATTTCATGTGTATGATGAATAAGGTGTTCATGGAGTTTTTGGATAGGTTTGTCGTGGTGTTCATTGATGATATTTTAGTATACTCAAGGAATGAAGGGGAACATAAGAAGCATTTGAGGTTAGTTCTCGAGAAACTCAGGGAACATCAGTTATATGCCAAGTTTAGTAAATGTGAGTTTTGGTTGAAGGAGGTTGGATTTCTTGGACATGTTATATTCAGAGAAGGTATAGCAGTAGACCCTACCAAGGTTAAATCAGTCACTGAGTGGTTGGCACCCACCTGTGTTGGAGAGATCCGCAGTTTTCTTGGACTCGCAGGATACTATCGGAGATTCATTGAAATTTTCTCTAAGATTGCGAAGCCCATGACAACGTTGTTGAAGAAGGACACCAAGTTCCAATGGACCGAGGAATGTGAAGCAAGTTTCCAAGAGTTGAAGAAATGTTTGACTACAGCCCCAGTGCTGATCCTGCCAGACATATGCAAGGATTTCCAAGTGTATTGCGGCGCCTCTCGCTTAGGACTTGGAGGAGTACTTATGCAAGACAGAAGAGTTGTTTCATATGCCTCACGACAACTTCGACCGCATGAGTTGAATTATGCCACACATGACTTGGAGTTGGCAGCCATAGTGCATGCACTCAAGACCTGGAGACATTTTCTTATTGGAAACCATTGTGATGTGTACACGGATCATAAGTGTTTGAAGTACATTTTCACATAGAAAGAGTTGAACCTCAGGCAAAGGAGATGGTTGGAGCTTATAAAGGATTATGATATGAAGTTGCGCTATCATCCGGGAAAGGCCAATGTCGCAGCAAATGCTTTGAGCCGAAAGAGTTATGTCAATACCTTAGTAACAGGAGGATTGCCAAAGGAGTTAGCAGAGGATTTCAGGGAGCTACATTTAGAGATTGTTCCCAAAGGTTTTGTTACAACCATGGAAGTTTAGTCGACATTGTTGAGAAAGATTCGAGAAGCCCAGAAGGATGACAAAGAAATTGTCGAGATAAAGGAGAAGATGAGTGAAGGTAGAACATCAGAAGCCAGCAGGATTACTATAGCCTATGCCGATACCCGAATGGAAGTGGGATAAGCTTGGCATGGATTTTATCATCGGATTATCCAGGACCCGATCGGGGTATGATTCTATCTGGGTGGTAGTGGACAGCTTGACCAAAGTAGCTCACTTTATCCAAGTGAAAACCACATATACAAGTGCAAAGTTGGCCAAGATATATATGACCAGGATCGTATGTCTGCATGGAGTTTCGAGGACCATTGTATCAGATAGAGGAACACAGTTTACTTCAAAGTTTTGGCACCAACTGCACCAGACTTTGGGAACCAGGCTGGAGTTCAGTACAACTTTTCACCCGCAGACAGATGGATAGACCGAGAGAGTCAATCAGATTCTGGAGGACATGTTGAGAGCTTGTGCACTAGACTATGGGTCTAGTTGGGATGATAATTTACCCTACGCGGAGTTCTCATACAATAATAGCTACCAGGCCAGTTTGAAGATGGCACCGTTTGAAGCCCTGTATGGAAGAAGATGCCGAAGACCGTTGATGTGGGATGAAGCTGGAGACCGTCAGTTGTCCGGACCGGATTTGATCAAAGAGTATGAAGAGAAGGTTAAGCTGATTCGACATAGATTGAAAGTAGCTCAGTCCAGATAGAAGAGTTTTGCAGACTTGAAACGCAAGGAGGTAGTCTATGAAATCAGAGACAGAGCATATCTGCGAGTATCACCTCTACGAGGAGTTAGGCGTTTTGGAGTTAAGGGAAAGTTAGCCCCGATATTTGTAGGACCGTACCGTGTTCTGGAGCGTATGGGAGAGGTTGCCTACAAGTTGGAGTTACCTGAAGGACTGTCAGGAGTTCATGATGTGTTTCACGTTTCCCAGCTAAAGAAGTGCCATGCTGAGATGGCAGATATTCCTCTAAGAGATACAGTGCCCCTGGAAGCAATTCAGTTCGACAGTGATTTTACATATGAGGAGAAACCAGTCAAGATTCTCGAGATTGCTAGTCGAGTTACCCACAACAAGGTTATCAAGTTTTGCAAAGTTTAGTGGAGCCACCATACCGAGGACGAAGCCACCTGGGAAAGAGAGGATGATCTGTGCAAACACCACCCACACCTATTTTCCAGCCAACCCGAATCTCGAGGGCGAGATTCATCTTAAGGGGGGTAGGTTTCTAACATTCCAAATTTTCAATTTGGAATGTTATACATAGGTCATTCATGCATATCATATTTTATTGCATTTCATTTTGTGATCCTCGAAATCCTAAGCAACTCAAGGACCCTCGGAGAGAGTTGGGGATTTTCCCTCGTTTTTCATATTTGAATTTATATCAAATATTGAAACAAGGATCATTTCAGTTTTAATGATTTTTCTCTCCAAAAATATTTCATATCAAAACATATGAGAGGAGATAATATGACTTCTCCAAAGTAAACAAAATATTAGAGGAAAAATATTAAAATCAAGGAAGTTATTTTATTTGGGTTTTATCGCTATTTTATTTGAATTAGGAAACATGTGAGTTGTTCAAAATTACATTATAGGCCCAAATAAATGTTCACCTTGTCCAGCATTTTTTAGAGGATGGGGAAAATTTATTTCAGGATTTTTAGAGTCCGTTTAGTATTTCTTTCCTTTGTTTTTCTGCGCGGAATTTTTTTTAAAGGTCAACCGACTCTGGGCCGTACACGGCCTCGACTCCGCCCCGGTCGGCCCTTATAAGCCGTGCCCCCGCGACCCCCAGCCCACCAGCCCAAGCCGTGCCAAGCCTAGCCCCGCCCGAGTGCCGCCGCCGCCCCGCCGCCGGAGCCGGCCGCACCGCCCCGCCGGAGTTCCCGCCGCCGCCGCCGCCGATGTGTTTGCCGAGGTAGCCATCGGTTTTTCTTTAAAAACTGTTCGG
The DNA here is from genome assembly GCF_018294505.1 of Triticum aestivum. NCBI lineage: Eukaryota > Viridiplantae > Streptophyta > Magnoliopsida > Poales > Poaceae > Triticum > Triticum aestivum. The sequence continues at coordinate 320,358,669 of NC_057806.1, read as the reverse complement.
TTTATTTTGAACCCTAGATCTGTTTTTTTAGATCGGTTCATTCGGTTTTTTCGGTTTGGTTATTTAGCGAACATCCGTTCGTACATTCGTTTTAACGAACGTCGTTCACCCATTAACCGCAGGCAGTGAATGTTCGTTAGTTAGCCTGTTTGTCAGTTTTCTTTTTCCAGGGTTTTTCCGCGATTATTCACGATCGCGATTTCTGCCTTGTTCTTAGATTTAGTTTATCTTTTCACTCGTTTATCGGAATTAGGCGATTCAAGCGCCTAGATCTTTGTCTCGAAGCCCTCTTTCTGTTTAACTAGCTTAAACAAGATTTCAGTACTGTAAAATTTGACTTTAGTCCAGATTAGTAATCAGATCTTGTTTCTTTCGCAGTTTGAGTTTCGTTGCTCAGTTTGATTTGTTTCTTTCTGCAAACCGGAGCTCTTCAATTGAACTTTCTGGTTAGATCTTCTTATTTCAGTTTTACCTGTGCATCCTTGCTTGATTTCTTATGTATGTTATTGTTTGTTTGTGATAGAACACCCGGAGTGCGAAGCGTGTAACTACGAGTCTTTAGGATTTGCAGATCGTCAGCAAGGCAAGTAACACTTTGATCATACCCCTTTATCACCCAGTTTTTATGCATTAGTTTCAACCTTCACACATTGCACGAGTAGGATCTTTTAACATGTGGGTCCGGGAAGTAGATAATGAGGTAGAAACTATTACCTGTTTTATTATCAAACCATGGGAGTTACTTCTACGTTATGCTTATATTGCCATGCTATGCTCGTAGACGTGGTTTGGGTTTGTGTATCCATGACAGATGTGAGATGTTAATTGATGGTTTAACTTAAGGTGGCAACTTTGATACACATCTGGGTGGATTGATTGTGGGCACCTGGGGAATCCAATGTTGTCCTAGGATATCCCGGAGTACCCGTGTGATCATCCTATGGTCCGCCACCCAGGCTCAAAGGGATCTTAAGACTATTCATGCTAGAAACTTCCGTGTGCAGCCACAAGCCATTATGGGCTCTGGCATAGTTGAGTAGGTTGCATGATCTCTTGAAGAGGTGGACTAGCAGATGTAGGGGATTGTAGGTGTACCGGTCCGCCCGGAGTAAAGAGTAAATGCTTCTGAAAGATTGTGTCTCGGTCATCTGTTTCTCAAACACCCTATAGTGCGAGAAATCCAACGGAGGAGATCGGGTCTTGTGGGGAAAAGTGCGCAAACCTCTGCAGAGTGTACAAACTAATCATGGTTAGCCGTGTCCCCGATTATGGACATCTTGAGTATCTAGCTCTTGGATTATCATATGGATCTCATCACTCTAAATTAACTTGTTGGGTTGATAATTACTTTTAATTGGGATTGAGTTGGAGGAGCCTTCTCAATGTTGTTCAACTACCATGATAGTTAAATAAAATATATTCCTTTGTTGTAGGGAAAAATTGGCTTTACGCAAAACTTATTAACCATACAACCTCCACTAGCCATATATGCATGTAGTGATAGCATATATTCTGTTCATTATTCTCCTGTGTTACATTGCCAGCATATTCCATGTGCTGACCTGTTTTTTGGGCTGCAATATATTATGCTGCAGACTTTTCAAACGAGGAGTAAGGTTCGCTAGGCTGTTGTCATGCACTCAGCTATGCCATTGGAGTTGATGGACTCACTTTATCTTCCAAGCCTTCCGTTTATATCGTATTAGATGGCCTTAAGCCATATTTATTGTAATAAGTTCTCTCTGGAGACATTCGATGTAATAAGTGTGTGATTGCCACTCTGTTATAAATCCTTCGAGTACTATGTGTGTCAGCATTACCGATCCAGGGATGACACTGAAGCACAGAGACTTGACCATTTGAGGTCGGGTCGCTATAGATTACAACATGATACTAGAACAAATTATGAATCTATATGAATGCCTCCGGCGGTGTACCGGGATGGGCAATGAATCAAGAGTGACATGTATGATAAAATATGCATGGTGGCTTTGCCACAAATACGATGTCAACTACATGATCATGCAAGGTAATATGATGATGATGATGTGTGTCATGATGAACGGGACGGTGGAAAGTTGCATGGCAATATATCTTGGAATGGCTATGGAAATGCCATAATAGGTGGGTATGGTGGCTGTTTTGAGGAAGATATAAGGAGGTTTATGTGTGACAGAGCTTATCATCTCACGGGGTTTGGATGCACCGGCGAAGTTTGCACCAACTCTCGAGATGAGAAAGGGCAATGCACGGTACCAAAGAGGCTAGCAATGATGGAAGGGTGAGAGTGTGTATAATCCATGGACTCAACATTAGTCATAAAGAACTCACATACTTATTGAAAAAATCTACAAGTCATAAAAAACCAAGCATTATGTGCATGCTCCTAGGGGGATAGATTGGTAGGAAAAGACCATCGCTCGTCCCCGACTGCCACTCATAAGGAAGGCAATCAAAGAACACCTCATGCTTCAAATTTGTCATACAACGGTTACCATACGTGCATGCTACGGGACTTGCAAACCTCAACACAAGTATTTCTCAAATTCACAATTACTCAACTAGCACAACTCTAATATCAGCATCTCTATATCTCAAAACAATTATCAAGTATCAAACTTCTCATAGTATTCAATGCACTTTATATGAAAGTTTTTATTATATCCCTCTTGGATGCCTATCATATTAGGACTAAATCGTAACCAAAACAAATTACCATGCTGTTCTAAAGACTCTCAAAATAATATAAGTGAAGCATGAGAGTTCAATAATTTCTAAAAAATAAAACCACCGTTGTGCTCTAAAAGGATATAAGTGAAGCACTAGAGCAAATGACAAACTGCTCTGAAAGATATAAGTGAAGATCAATGAGTAGTCGAATAATTATGCAAATATGTGAAGACTCTCTAACATTTAAGAATTTCATATCTTGGTATTTTATTAAAACAGCAAACAAAAGAAAATAAAATAAAATGACACTCCAAGCAAAACACATATCATGTGGTGAATAAAAATATAGCTCCAAGTAAGTTACCAATGAACAAAGACGAAAAAGGGGATGCCATCCGAAGCATCCCCAAGCTTAGGCTCTTGGTTGTTGACGGTGTCCTGGACCAGGAGGTACTCACCACGTCATCTCCCGATCTGTTAGATTGGGCCGAGGACCCCCATGGTCGTATACTCATGGGCCAGTTCGGACAGCTGCTGCATACATGGAAGATTCTACAAAACTTGGTGATCAAGAAAAGGACTCCTCCCCACCGGCGTATTCGGCTAGGACTCTTGTTATCCTAGGCCTCTGGTGCATTATATAAACCGAGGCCGGGCTAGTCGATAGATATACAACAACTACAACCTACAATCATACCATAGGCTAGCTTCTAGGGTTTAGCCTCTCCGATCTCGTTGTAGATCAACTCTTGTAATACTCATACCATCAAGAATAAATCAAGCAGGACGTAGGGTTTTACCTCCATCAAGAGGGCCCGAACCTGGATAAAACATCATGTCCCCTGCCTCCTGTTACCATCCGCCTTATACGCACAGTTCGGGACCCCCTACCCGAGATCCGCTGGTTTTGACACCGACATTGGTGCTTTCATTGAGAGTTCCGCTGTGTGATCGGCAAAAGAATCGATGGCTCGTCTGCAGGTCAACTGTGATGCCGGCATCTTTCGCCAGCTCGACTGGTCACCTTGGCTCGACCGAGGACCGTGCTCCATCTCCGATCGTCATGTTCAAACGAGGGCCTTCATCAACATCAACTCCGATCTCTATCAAGATCATGGAGGAATCATCCATGGAGCTCGGGGGCTCAACGTCAACATTGCCCTCGGGCGACCGTGCTGTTTTTCTGAATAGCAAACTTGTATCCGCTGCCACCACCGATTAGAGCATCGCTTTTACAATCCCTTTGGTGGAATTGTGCGGAATTGAGTCTACAATAGCCATGCAAAATTTCGTCGAGTTCCGATGGAGGAATCTCCGACAATCTACGATATACCGGAGCCCTGTCAAATCTGGACGGGAATCTAGACGAGTTTAGGGTGTGGTCTCCAGAGCCTAGCTCGGAGGTCCTTTGGAAGATCCAACCGTTCATCTACTGCGGAATTCCCATATCTACCACCCCTCCAAATTTCAGCTCGATCCGATGGTTCAAACTCCAGGAACCTTCCGATGGGTGGATCAATTTTCGGATCCATTTTCTGCACGAATACGGATCTGACCCGAATTCATGTTCCTTTATGAACGTGACATTGGACAACCTTTTTAGAGGAATTCCCTTCTGGGTATTGTGCGTTGTTTTTAAACACGCGCCCGTAAATTTTTAAGCCTCCCCTGAGGTCGCCTTCATCATCATGCTGGTGTCAAACCAGACCGGCGATATTGCTCCAAGGCTGTCGACCTGCACGAAACACGTCGTCGCTTTATTGAGCTGAGCTCAACTTCTTCGGATCATCATCTCGGCAAGCCGAACAAGAGTCCAGCATCACGAAGGATAAATCATCACCAACATCGCCGCCCCACGGATTACACGAAGCGGGCATACCGGCATCGTCGCACGGTCACTTCATCAAGCCGGCATCGACCACGTCACGACCTGCATCGGCAGGGCCGCACTATTGCTTCTTCAAGCTGGTTTCCATCACGCCGACCTACTTCGTCTCATCGGCTGACATCGAGGCTTCGACATCTCGGCTGGACCGGGGGCTTCGCCATCTCTTCATCAACCTACTCTGGAGACTTCGGCGTCACTAGCCGACCAGCTCCGTCATGATAGCTGGACAGAGGGCTTTGCCTCGGCGAGCCAACCTTGGTCAGCATCGCCATACCGTCGCTTTATCGCCCATCAGGCAATGGGTGTGCGGATCGAGTCCCAATTTTGGGAATCACCTTTCTTCGGATTGCTATAACAAATAAACCAGGTGCTATTAATCCTAGTATTTTTTCCTTGTTTGGGTTTATTTTTCCCTAGGAATTATTACTCTGTCTTGTCCATCATCTGTACACAGGTCTATCAAATGATGGCCGCATTAATGGTTTGGTCAGTTTTCGTACATAGTTTGGCGAACGTCGCATCCGGAACTCGGACCAACCTGTGAATTCAGGCTTTGCCACGCCTTTGCCGCACTACGCCGACGCCCTACATCGACATTGACTTCAGCGCCAGGCCATATTTCTTTTATTACTACTTTGCATAAATTATTTATTATGCGATGATTTTTATTATTATTATTACTATTATCTCCGATTTGCACTATTTTTTGTGCACGGGGAAATGATCCGGGGACTTCGGCATCATTCTGCCGATCCGCATTGACCATGCTATGTCACCACTTCGGCGTGTCGAGCTCTCCGCTCCGCCACCTCAGGACCGGCTTGGGGGATGGAACCTCGTCCCGCATCAAGCTCGGACCGCGTCATCAATGTCGAACACATTAACCAGCTAAGTTGCTTTCATGCTCAAATTTTAAATTTTTAACTTGTGTTCGGTTCGACCAAGCATTATACTTTTTTGGAAAAAAGTTGCTTGTAAAAAATTTCCTTGTTCAAACTTTGTTTGTGACACACATATTCAAATACCCCGTTTATTTGGGGGCTTCCTTTATGAAGCTTTTCCTCTTGCATATGATTATACTTGTATGGCTTCGTTCCTTGTTCGTGTATTACGCCACAATATGCACCATGTTGACTTAAGTGATTTGCAAGCTGGGTTGCCTGGCTCCTGTGCTTACCCCTACGTTCCCGATAGTTCGGCTAGGGAGTAAACGGAGCACCTCTGTGATTGTCACGACTGGGTCCTCCGTGCTCTGACCTCAGACTGAGTGAAGCCGAAAGCTAGCGCTCTATTGTTTTCAATCATGGTCGGCACACAACGGAACTCATGAGTACAAAAAATCTATTACACAAGTCTCATAGTAATAATGAGCACCGAAGAAAGGTATCGGTGGGGGTACTATTTTCTTCGAAGATGCTTCTTACACTTCGTCTGTAATATAGCATAAGTTCCCTGAGCGCGTTTGTCTATTACAGCCTTATGGCCCAGTTGCCTGGTTATCAGAAACACTGTCGATATTCTTGACAGGTGGAGTACATAACACTTTTCGGTCCTTGACCAAAGAGGGAGAAACCGACGGTCGGTTAAGACGTGTTTAAAGTTCGGTTGAACAAAGATATGATATCAGTACTTCGGTACATACAATCATTATACATAAAATCTTTTACCCAAGTCACTTGGGGGCTCTTAAAAGTTATATGAGCTATTTTATAGTAAATGTGTTTTCTTCTTGGTCGTCGCAAAGTATTTTTCTATCGCTCCTTTTTCGACATGAGTGTGTGGTCAATAGCCAGATAGCCCATTTTCTCTCTAGTGACCGCTCGAGTTTAGTTTGCTAAACTGGTCTAACGAGAAGCACTCCGCCTTCGGGATTGGAGGCTGCTGCCGTAGGCTGACCCGCTTGAAGTCTTGAGATCGGATGTGCAATGTTAAAGCACGACAGAAGCACTCTTTTTTTTCTAAGACCAATTTTCGGATTGGCACCGAACACTTCATCTTGTTCGGACGTCAAGTTTTTACTGACTTTTTTGGTTTTCCAAGCTTATGGCACTTTTAAACTATTTGTGTGTTTTCGGCACAAGTCTTGCAGTGCAATGCCGGACACCTTTATAGATTCGGCAAAAATATTCTCGGATATTGCTATATATGCATCGGTTTCGAATTGTGTCTTCGGTCAATAGTTGGGTTGCCCGGCTCCTGCACTTTCTTCCTACGTTCCGCTTTGTTCGGCTAGGTGTGCAAAGGGAGAACCACTGCGATTGTGCTTCTAGCTCACACGGTTAAGCACCTCAGTGGAGAAAGCCGAAAACTGACTGTCACAATAAGCGTAAACTGGTCAGCAATCCGATGACTGTGTTAAATGACGGGCCACTCATAACAATGGCCGAAGTGTTTATGGCTTGACCTCGACTGTCGCCGAACACTACCGGGGGCTATTAACTGGCCTCCCAAACTAAATCCTCGATATTTTCTCTTACATTAGAGCTGAGGTTTCATGGTCATGCTTAGCATGACAACCCAAAGAAAGAAACCGATAGCGGGACTATTTTCTTTGGAAGACATTCCTTAGGTTAAACCGTAATATAACATATCTCTCCGCGTACCTTTGTTTATAAAACCGTATGGCCAGATTGCCTTGTTTGTCGTAAATCTTTGCCCTCATAAAGGCTTTATAAAGTAGGGCAAGCACTCCTCAGCTACTGGCCGAGGAGGTGGAAGCCGATGGTCGGTCAACAAAGTTTTGTACAATGCGGATCCGAGCATTAATGACATAAAGTACTTGGATACATAGAGTCATTGCACATAATTTGTGATTTTACTATGGATATTGATCCTTAATTCGGCCACCCGTGCCCGCATTAAGGCTCAGGGGCTACTGGGCTTTGGGCTTATTATTTACAAATATTAAAGGGGCACATCGATCCCCTGATCTAGTGTTGCCGCCCGACCAGTGTCTCGGGGGCTACTGCATTGCCTATCCAATGCAGAAAATTTTAAGTGCAATATAGTTTCCGAGGAGATTTTGATCCTTAGGTTGGTCGTCCGCACCTAACCTGAGTCTCGAGGACTGAGCACGCCGCTTTTTGTGTCCCGAAGTATCCTGCCGAGCTAGGACTTGATCCTTAGGCCGATTTTACAAATCAACCTGAGTCTCAGCGGCTACTGGGATCAGCGGTCTTACGTCATCCTTCAGGTGCATCTCGGGTTTTAAACTGATACACACCTTGAGGGCTACTGGCTATATATCTCGGCAGAGAATAAATTGCACCAATCAAAAATATTGACAAAAATCAGCCCACAGTCGGGGTGGTGCACCACCTCGGAAGCAGTCCGGCATAAAGCTCGGGCCCTAGTGGCTGGCTCCATAGAGGGCATTTCCAGCATTAAGCTTAGCTAAACTCCTTCAACTTTTTTGGACCAAGATGATCTATGACATCTTGGATATTGTCCGGCGTTGGAGCTTGGACACAGTCTGGCATTGGAGCTCGGATATATTTCGGCGTTGGAGCTCGGAAGTAGTCCGGCATTAGTGCTCGGCTGCAAAATATACCTCGAATGCTATCTGGCATTAGAGCTCGTACGCAAGAGGACACTGCCTCCCGGGAACAACTTCAAACCCGAGGTGTGGCATAAAAATAACAAGGTATTGATAAAGGCCGGAAACTTAAAGGGGCTCCTCGGATACCCGACGTGTAAACTCGTCGAATGCATTTCGGCGATCCCCAATGTCAAAGATGGGAAGATTTGTTGAACCATTTTCCAAGACCGACAACCGAAGATGAAGAATATTTCAGAAGAATCGAGGAGCGTCTCTAACTTGAAGACCGGTTCAGGGGGCTACTGACGGTGTCCTGGACTAGGGGGTACTCACCACGTCATCTCCCGATCTGTTAGATTATGCCGAGGACCCCCATGGCCGTATACTCATGGGCCAATTCGGACAGCTGCCACATACATGGAAGATTCTACAAAACTTGGTGATCAAGACAAGGACTCCTCCCCATCGGCAAATTCGGCTAGGACTCTTGTTATCCTAGGCATCTAGTGCATTATATAAACCGAGGCCAGGCTAGTCGATAGATATACAACAACTACAACCTACAATCATACCATAGGCTAGCTTCTAGGGTTTAGCCTCTCCGATCTCGTGGTAGATCAACTCTTGTAATACTCATATCATCAAGAATAAATCAAGCGGGACGTAGGGTTTTACCTCCATCAAGAGGGCCCGAACCTGGGTAAAACATCGTGTCCCCTGCCTCCTGTTACCATCCGCCTTAGACGCACAGTTCGGGACCCCCTACCCGAGATCCGCCGGTTTTGACACCGACAGTTGTCCTTGAATATTACTTTGGGGTGCCTTGGGCATCCCCAAGCTTAGGCTCTTGCCACTCCTTATTCCATAGTCCATCGAATCTTCACCGAAAACTTGAAAACTTCACAACACAAAACTTAACAGGAAACTCGTAAGCTCCGTTAGTATAAGAAAATAAATCACCACTTTTTGTACTGTTGTGAACTCATTCTAAATTCATATTGGTGTAATATCTACTGTATTCCAACTTCTCTATGGTTCATACCCTCCAATACTACTCATAGATTCATCAAAATAAGCAAACAACACAATGAAAACAGATCTGTCAAAAACAGAACCGTCTGTAGCAATCTATATCAAACGCATACTTCTGTAAACCCAAAAATTCTGAAATAAATTGGTGGACGGGCGGAATTTGTCTATTAATAATCTGCAAAAATAATCAACCTAATCGCACTCTCCGGTAAAAAACTGGCAGCAAAACACGTGAGCGCTAAAGTTTCTGTTTTTTTACAGCAAGATCGCAAAGACTTCACCCAAGTCTTCCCAAAGGTTCTACTTGGCACAAACACTGATTAAAAGCATAAAACCACATCTAAATAGAAGCTAGATGAATTATTTATTACTAAACAGGAACAAAAAACAAGAACAAAAGTAAACTTGGGTTGCCTCCCAACAAGCGCTATCGTTTAACGCCCCTAGCTAGGCATGATGATTTCAATGATGCTCACATAAAAGATAAGAATTGAAACATAAATAGAGCATCATGAGGAATATGACTAACACATTTAAGTCTAACCCACTTCCTATGCATAGGGATTTTGTGAGAAAACAACTTGTGGGAACAAGAATCAACTTGCATAGGAAGGTAAAACATGCATAACTTCAAAACTTTAAGCACATAGAGAGGAAACTTGATATTATTGCAATTCCTACAAGCATATATTCCTCCCTCATAATAATTGGCAGTAGCATCATGAATGAATTCAACAATATAACCATCACATAAAGCATTCTTTTCATGATCTACAAGCATAGAAAATTTACTATTCTCCTCATAAGCAAAATTCTTCTCATTCAGAATAGTGGGAGTATCATAAGAAACTCGAATAATATAAATTGTTTCCACATTAAAAGGGTAATGTTAATAAAGAGGGTAAGCATAATCATGACAAGTTTTATAAATATATTCATCATTACTTTTCATAGCATAAGTGTCATCATAATAATCATCATAAGTAGCAACTTTGTTCTCATCATAATCAATTGAAACCTTTTCCAAGATAGTGGAATCATTACTTCCTAAAGTTGACACTCTTCCAAACCCACTTTAATCAATATAATCATCATAAATAGGAGGCATGCTATCATAAAAATAAACGTTCTCATCAAAACTTGGGGGACAAAAATACCATCTTCATCAAACATAGCATCCCCAAGCTTGTGGCTTTGCATATCATTAGCATCATGGATATTCAAAGAATTCATACTAACAACATTGCAATCATTCTCATCATTTAAAGATTTAGTGCCAAACATTCTAATGCATTCCTCTTCTAACACTTTGGCACAATTATCGGAATCCTTATTTTCATGAAAGACATTAAAAAGATGAAGCATATGAGGTATCCTCAATTCCATTTTTTGTAGTTTTCTTTTATAGACTAACTAGTGATAAAACAAGAAACAAAAAGATTCGATTGCAAGATCTAAAGATATACCTTCAAGCACTAACCTCCCCGGTAACAGTGCCAGAAAAGAGCTTGATGTCTACTACACAACCTTATTCTTGTAGACGTTGTTGGGCCTCCAAGTGCATAGGTTTGTAGGACAGTAGCAAATTTCCCTCAAGTGGATGACCTAAGGTTTATCAATCCGTGGGAGGCGTAGGATGAAGATGGTCTCTCTCAAGCAACCCTGCAACCAAATAACAAAGAGTCTCTTGTGTCCCCAACACACCCAATACAATGGTAAATTGTATAGGTGCACTAGTTTGGCGAAGAGATGGTGATACAAGTGCAATATGGATGGTAGATATAGGTTTTTGTAATATGAAAATATAAAAACAGCAAGGTAACTAATGATAAAAGTGAGCACAAACGGTATTGCAATGCTAGGAAACAAGGCCTAGGGTTCATACTTTCACTAGTGCAAGTTCTCTCAACAATAATGACATAATTGGATCATATAACTATCCCTCAATATGCAACAAAGAGTCACTCCAAAGTCACTAATAGCGGAGAACAAACGAAGAGATTATGGTAGGGTACAAAACCACCTCAAAGTTATTCTTTCTGATCGATCTATTCAAGAGTTCGTACTAGAATAACACCTTAAGACACAAATCAACCAAAACCCTAATGTCACCTAGATACTCCAATGTCACCTCAAGTATCCGTGGGTATGATTATACAATATGCATCACACAATCTCAGATTCATCTATTCAACCAACACAAAGAACTTCAAAGAGTGCCCCAAAGTTTCTACCAGAGGGTCAAGACGAAAACGTGTGCCAACCCCTATGCATAAGTTCACGAGCTCACGGAACTCGCAAGTTGATCACCAAAACATACATCAAGTGGATCACGTGATATCCCATTGTCACCATAGATAAGCACATGCAAGACATACATCAAGTGTTCTCAAATCCTTAAAGACTCAATCTGATAAGATAACTTCGAAGGGAAAACTCAATTCATCACAAGAGAGTAGAGGGGGAGAAACATCATAAGATCCAAATATAATAGCAAAGCTCGCGATACATCAAGATCGTGCCGACTAAAGAACACAAGAGAGAGAGAGAGAGATCAAACACATAGCTACTGGTACATACCCTCAGCCCCGAGAGTGAACTACCCCCTCCTCGTCTTGGAGAGTGCCGGGATGATGAAGATGGCCACCGGAGAGGGATTCCCCCCTCCGGTAGGGTGCCGGAACGGGTCTAGATTGGTTTTCGGTCACTACAGAGGCTTCTGGCGGCGGAACTCCCGATCTAGGTTATTTTCTGGAGGTTTCTGTATTTATAGGAATTTTTGACGTAGGTCTCACGTCAAGAAGGTGCCCGAGTCATCCACGAGGTAGGCTCACGCGCCCGGGGGGGGGGGCGCCCCCACCCTCATGGATGGTCCGGGACTCTTGTGGCCCAACTCTTTTACTCCGGGGTCTTATTTTGGTCCATAAAAATCGTCAAAAATTTGCACGTCAATTGGACTCTGTTTGGTACTCCTTTTCTGTAAAACTCAAAAACAAGGAAAAAAACAGAAACTGGCACTGGGCTCTAGGTTAATAGGTTAGTCCCAAAAATCATATAAAATAGCATATAAATGCGTATAAAACATCCAAGGTCGATAATATAATAGCACGGAACAATAAAAAAATTATAGATACATTGGAGACGTATCACACACCAGCAAGCAAATGCAATGACCTAGCCACTCTATTTCGTTGTATACAAGCAAGCATTCCCTTCACCTACCTAGGTTTGCCTCTTGGCACCACTCGGCCCTTTGTTCTTGACATGACACCCTTTGTGTGTAAAGCTGAAAGGAAGATCACAGCGGCCATGTCTGTCATGTCTTATGCTGGAAAGCTAGCCCTGCTCAACTCCCTCATTACCTTGCTTGCCATCTACCCTATGGGAACCTTGCGACTCCCACCAAAAATAGTTGCTCAACAAGACAAAATACGCAGATATTGCCTTTGGAATAAAGGACTTCAGATGGAGACAAAAACAATTCCCTAGCTGCCTGGGATATGGTCTGCCAACCCAAGAAGAGTGGAGGCCTTGGTGTCCTCAATTTAGGAGTACAAAATGACACCCTACTACTCAAATTCCTCCACAAATTCTACAATAGACTGGACATTCCATGGGTACAACTTATATGGGACACATATTATGTTAACTCTGGCCCTCATGCCATAGATGCTTGTGGCTCCTTTTGGCAGCGTGACCTAATCTACCTAATGCCAATCTACCATGGTATCACCCAAGTGCAAGTAAAAGGTGGTACTTCAGCATTGTTCTGGAAAGATGATTGGAACCATGCCGTCTATGCTGAGAAATATCCACGTGCATACTCATATGTCAACGTAGAGGACCTTGATACATCTCTGTCGTATCTACTTTTCCAAACACTTTTGCCCTTGTTTTGGACTCCAACTTGCATGATTTGAATGGAACTAACCCGGACCGACGCTGTTTTCAGCAAAATTGCCATGGTGTTATTCTTGTGCAGAAATAAAAGTTCTCGGGATGACCTGAAAATCAACGGAGAATTATTTTGGAATATATAAAAAATACTGGAAGGAAGATCCACGCCAGGGGGGCCTCCACCTGTCCACGAGGGTGGGGGCCGCGCCCTGCCCCCTTGGGCGCGCCCCCTGCCTCGTGGGCCCCCTGATGCTCCACCAACCTCAACCCTGACTCCATATATTCACTTTCGGGGAGAAAAAAACGGGGAGAAAGATTCATCATGTTTTACGATACGAAGCCGCCGCCAAGGCCTAAACTCTCTTGGGAGGGCTGATCTGGAGTCCGTTCGGGGCTCCGGAGAGGGGAATCCGTCGCCATCGTCATCATCAACCATCCTCCATCACCAATTTCATGATGCTCACCGCCGTGCGTGAGTAATTCCATCGTAGGCTTGCTAGACGGTAATGGGTTGGATGAGATTTATCATGTAATCGAGTTAGTTTTGTTAGGGTTTGATCCCTAGTATCCACTATGTTCTGAGATTGATGTTGCTATGACTTTGCTATGCTTAATGCTTGTCACTAGGGCCCGAGTGCCATGATTTCAGATCTGAACCTATTATGTTTTCATCAATATATGAGAGTTCTTGATCCTATCTTGCAAGTCTATAGTCACCTACTATGTGTTATGATCCGGCAACCCCGAAGTGACAATAATCGAGACCACTCTCGGTGATGACCGTAGTTTGAGGAGTTCATGTATTCACTATGTGTTAATGCTTTGGTCCGGTACTCTATTAAAAGGAGGCCTTAATATCCCTTAGTTTCCAATAGGACCCTGCTGCCACGGGAGGATAGGACAAAAGATGGCATGCAAGTTCTTTTCCATAAGCACGTATGACTATATTCAGAATACATGCCTACATTACATTGATGAACTGGAGCTAGTTCTATGTCACCCTAGGTTATGATTGTTACATGATGAACCGCATCTGGCATAATTCTCTATCACCGATCCATTGCCTACGAGCTTTCCATATATTGTTCTTCGCTTATTTACTTTTCCGTTGCTATTGTTATCATCACTATAAAACACCAAAAATATTACTTTTGCTACCATTACCTTTTACCACCATTACCACTACTATCATATTACTTTGCTAGTATATACCTTGTTGCAGATATTAAGTTTCCATGTGTGGTTGAATTGACAACTCAGCTGCTAATACTTGAGAATATTCTTTGGCTCCCCTTGTGTCGAATCAATAAATTTGGGTTGAATACTCTACCCTCGAAAACTATTGTGATCCCCTATACTTGTGGGTTATCAAGACTATTTTCTGGCGCCGTTGTTGGGGACCATAGCTCTATTCTTTGAGTCACTTGGGATTTATATCTGCTTATCATTATGCAGAACTTGAAAGATCCAAGAACCAAGATTTATCCCTCAACTATGAGGGGAGGTAAGGAACTGCCATCTAGCTTTGTACTTGATTCACCTTCTGTTTTGAGTAAGCTTGCGACACCTAAATTTGCTTCTAGTATTAATTCTGATATGTCGCATGTTATTGATGATGCCACTTCTGCTATGCATGATACTTATGATGAAACTACTTCTATGCTTGATACTACTATGCCACTTGGTGAATTTCTTGATGAACAACTTTCTAGGGCTAGAGAGAATGAAATTATTGAAACTGGTAATATTGATGAAAGTGATGATGAAGACTGTCCCCCTAGATATGAATTACCTGTTGTGCCTGAGGGCTATGTTATGGATGAAGAAACTGCTAGAGATTTTCTTGCTTGCAATGATAGGAGTGATCTTAAGAAATTATTAGCTAAGCTGAAACAAAAAACTTTGAATGCTAGAATGAAATATGATCCTGCTTATGCTACTTCACCTATCTTTGTTACCGATAAGGATTATGATTTCTCTGTTGATCCTGAGATAATTACTTTAGTTGAATCTGATCCTTTCTATGGCTATGAATCTGAAACTGTTGTGGCACATCTTACTAAATTAAATGATATAGCCACCATGTTCACTAATGATGAGAAAACTCGCTATTATTATATCCTTAAGATATTTCCGTTCTCATTAAAGGGTGATGCTAAGATATGGTTTAATTCTCTTGACCCTGGTTGTATGCGTAGTCCCCAGGATATGATTTATTACTTCTCTGCTAAATATTTCCCTGTTCATAAGAAACAAGTTGCTTTAAGGGAAATATATAATTTTGTGCAAATTGAAGAAGAGAGTCTCCCACAAGCTTGGGGGAGGCTTCTCCAATTACTTAATGCTTTGCCTAATCATCCTCTTAAGAAAAATGAAATACTTGATATCTTTTATAATGGACTAACCGATGTTTCCAGAGACCACCTGGATAGTTGTGCTGGTTGTGTTTTCAGGGAAAGAACACCATATGAAGCTGAAATTTTATTGAATAATATGTTGACTAATGAAAATAATTGGACACTTCCTGATCCAATTCCTGAACCAACTCCTAAGCCAACTCCAAAGAAAAGCGGTATTCTATTTCTCAGTCCTGAAGATATGCAAGAGGCAAAGAAATCTATGAAGGAAAAAGGTATTAAAGTTGAAGATGTTAAGAATTTACCTCCTATTGAAGAAATACATGGTCTTAATTTACCACCTATTGAAGAAATACATGGTCTTAATCCATCACCTATTGAAGAAATACATGGTCTTGATAACCCGACACAGGTAGTAAAGGTAAATTCTCTCTATGGATATTATAAAGCTGAAATCCCATTTACTAAGTTTGCTAGCCCATGCTTGGATGAGTTTGATAAGTTTATGGTCAAACAAGAAAACTTCAATGCTTATTTTGGTAGAGAATTAAAACACAATGCTGATATGCTTGAAAACTTGGGTGATTATATGGCTAATATTAAAGGTGAACTTAAACTTATTAGTAAACATGCTTCTATGGTTACCACTCAAGTATAACAAGTACTTAAAGCTCAGAATGGTTTGCTCAATGAATTAAATAGTAAGAAAAATGATAATGATGTTAGAGTTATGACTAGAGGTGGTAAAATCACTCAGGAACCTTTATATCCTGAGGGCATCCTAAGAGAATTGAGCAAGATTCTCAGAGAACTAATGTTGATGCACCCAGTCCTTCTAAGAGGAAGAAAAAGAAAAATGATAGGACTTTGCATGCTTCTAGTGAACCTGTTGTTGAAACACGTGAGAATCCCAATGCTATTTTTATTTCTGATGCCGAAACACAATATGTTAATGAACATGAACCTAGTGATAATGTTAATGATGATGTTCATGTTGATGCTCAACCTAGTGATGACAATGAAGTAGAGATTGAACCTGCTGTTGATCTTGATAACCCACAATCAAAAATCAACGTTATGATAAGAGAGACTTTGTTGCTAGGAAGCACGGTAAAGAAAGAGAACCATGGGTTCAGAAACCCATGCCTTTTCCTCCCAAACCATCCAAGAAAAAGGATGATGGGGATTTTGAGCGCTTTGCTGAAATGATTAGACCTATCTTCTTGCGCATGCGTTTGACTTATATGCTTAAAATGAATCCTTATCCTAAGTACATGAAAGAAATTGTTACTAATAAAATAAAGATACCGAAAGCTGAAATTTCCACCATGCTTGCTAATTATACTTTTAAGGGTGGAATACCTAAGAAACTAGGAGATCCCGGAGTACCAACTATACCATGCTCCATTAAAGGAAACTATGTTAAAACTGCTTTATGTGATCTTGGAGTCGGTGTTAGTGTTATGCCTCTCTCTTTATATCGTAGACATGATTTGAATAAGTTGACACCTACTGAAATATCTTTGCAAATGGTTGATAAATCAACTGCTATACTTGTCGGTATTTGTGAGGATGTGCCTGTTGTGGTTGCAAACGTTACTATTTTAACGAACTTTGTTATTCTTGATATTCTCGAGGACGGTAGTATGTCTATTATTCTTGGAAGGCCCTTTTTGAATACTGCAGGGGCTATTATTGATTGCACCAAAGGCAATGTCATTTTTCATGTTAATGGTAATGAGCATATGGTACACTTTCCGAGGAAACAACCTCAAGTCCATAGTATCAACTCTATTGGAAAAATTCCATCGATTATTTTTGGAGGTTTTGAATTTCCTCTTCCTAATGTCAAGAAGAAATATGATATTCTTATTGTTGGGGATGTGCATATCCCCGTTAAGGTAACCTAGTGTTATTCAAAAATTCTCTGGTTCCATGTTATTCGGAATGAGTTTGTTAACAAGACCTGATCAACCTTGTTAGTGGATTCCTTTTGATGAGCATGAGATGGATGAATTTAGAAAACACAACTCTCTGTACCCTCTTTTTACTTTATGTTATTTAGTTGAAATAAAGCAAAAATAGTATATTCTGTCTATTTTGTGAATTATCCATGAAATAAAAAATACCCCGAAAATAAAAGTTCTCCAAATGCCTTGAAATTTAAATATGATTTTTCTGGAATATTTGAGAATATCTGGCACTGAGAACACAGCAGGGGAGCAAGCACCTGGCCACAAGGGTGGAGGGCGCGCCCTACCCCCCTGGGCGCGCCCCCTGCCTCGTGGGCCCATGGTGGCTCCCCTCCACTTATTCCAGCTACCACACACTCCTTGTTCCTCCCACAAACATCACTAACCAGCTCAAACTCGAGTTCAAGCTCATTTTGCTGCCATTTTCGATCTCCTTGCTCAAAACTCCATTCAAAAAACTGCTTTGGGGGATTGTTCCTTGGTATGTGACTCCTCCAATGGTCCAATTAGTTTTTGTTCTAGTGCTTTATTCATTGCATATTTTTTCTGCTTAGGTGACCCTGTTCTTGAACTTGCATGTCAAATTTATATGGTCAAAAGTAGTTTTGATGCATGATATTGCCTCTAGGCACTTGTAGGAGTAGTTGCTATCAATTTTGTTGAGTTTGGTTCCCTTTTATTTTGAAGTTACTAAAATTTCAGATTTTTTTTCATAGGAAGAAATATGTTTAGGAAAATGTACCAAGGTGGACCTTCAAGGAATCAAGGACCCAGGCTCGCAATACGCGATGCTGATGATGAACCACCGAGGGAAGCTCAAGTGCGGGCTTGTGAATGGCCTTCAGAGGACTTTATGTATCGAGCAGGAATCAAGGAAGAATTTAACGCGTATGTGCGTAATGCCGATCTTGAGAGCTTCGAGGCAGATAAGTGCCGCCAATACCTCTATATCACTGATTCCTTTGTGAGGAGGTTTGAATTTTCATCATCACGCAATTCTCAAACTGTCTTGTTTGATCTTTATGAAAATTCTTATACTATGGACCTAGAGGATTTTAATACTGCTTGCAAACTTCCACAATGGGGCAGCACTAGTGAGCCTCGCAAATCTGAGTTTAGAGATTTTCTTGCTAGTATGACTGTGGGGGAATCTAGAGATATAACACAAGCTACCATAGGGAGCATTCATTTTCCTGCTATACATTATTTTGCTCTCTTCATAGGTAGATGCATTAATGGTAAAGATGAAGCATGTCACATGTGTGTGCCTGATCTTAGCGTTCTCAGAAGTGCTATTTTAGGAGATAAAAATTACAACTTGGGGGCTATCGTTGCACGTAGATTGCATAATAATCGTATTCATGGAGATTTCTTTGGTGGAATTTATGCAACCCATCTAGCTAATTTTCTTGGTATACCCATACATGGGCATGATATTGAGTTGCCTCCTATTTCTTTAGATTATGAGGCCATGGTTCGTCATCAGTTTGTTGAGAGGAACGATCAGTTCCTCCAGTACCGACTAATCTTTGACAGACGACGCACCTATCACGTCGCTCTCCCTGCTCCTGCTTTCTTTGACTCTCAGGCAAAAGGGAGACATGTTATAACTAGGGAGGAGGCAGACGAGTATAAGAGGAGGATGGAGACGACCCGTCTCCAAGTGACAGCTCATGAGGCAATAGCTGCTGCATCTCAGTACGACCCCAGCTACAAGTTTGGATATCTGCCAGGCCAGTCGTGGCCATAGACCAACTTAGGCCAAAAGCCTAAGCTTGGGGGAGTACGTATTTCTCACTGACATTACATTCATGTTCACACACTCATTGCTAGTTGTCGGTGCTCATACTTTTTCACTGTATCACCCACGCTAGTTTATTTTCCTTTTTATGCTTTCTTCTTGTGTGTTTAATAAACCTTAAGAAAAACAAAAAAACTAATTGTAACTTTTAGTTAGTTTACTTTCCATGCTTGTAGTAGTAATTAAAAATAAAACCCAAAAAGATTTATCGTTCTTCTTTTGCTTGTTGGGAGCTTTCCTGTGTAAATAGTTTTATTTCTTTTCTTGTTCTTTGGGGGTCAATAGGAGAAGACCATGATTAAAATGATTAAAGTGGCTTTTATATGCATTATTGTTGATCTAAGAAAGAGCCCATATTACCTTGTCTTCTCTCTTGAATTGAATGCTTGCAGATTCTAGCTTAGTCCAATGCACGTGCACTATTATTATTATCCACACTATGCGGTCGTGCAAGTGAAAGGCAATAATGATGATTATATGATGAACTTATTGAGATGAGAAAAGTTGGTGTGAACTCGACCTCTCTTGTTTTTGTAAATATGATTAGTTCATCGTTCCTGATTCAGCCTATTATGAATAAACATGTTTGCAATGACAATTACAGATTGTAGTTGCTTGTGCCATGCTTAATTAGCTAGGAGCTTATAATGGTTTACCTTGCGTGCCAACATGCTATTAAAATGGTTGTGATGTGGTATGATATGGTGTTATCCTCTTTTGAATGATTCGAGTGGCTTGACTTGGCACATGTTCACGCATGTAGTTGAAACAAAATCAACATAGCCTCTACGATATTTACGTTCATGGTGCATTATATCCTACTCATGCTTGCATTCGGTGTTGATTAATTTTAATGCATGTTCATGACCGTTGTCGCTCTCTAGCTGGTCGCTTCCCAGCCTTTTGCTAGCCTTCACCTGTACTAAGTGGGAATACTGCTTGTGCATCCAATTCCATAAACCCCAAAGTTGTTCCATATGAGTCCACCATACCTACCTATATACGGTATCTACCTGCCGCTCCAAGTAAATTTGTATGTGCCAAACTCTAAACCTTCAAATATACATTCTGTTTTGTATGCTCGAATAGCTCATGTATCAACTAGGGATGTCCATATCTTCCATGTTAGGCGGGTTATTCTCAAGAGGAGTGGACTTTGCTCCTCACTCACGAGAAAATGGCTGGTCGCCAGGATGCCCAGTGACATGCTTTATGCAAATCAAATCAAAATAACTGCAAACAAAACTACCCCGGGACTCTTGTTAGTTGGAGGCACTCGTTGTTTCGAGCAAGCCATGCATTGATGCTTGTTGGTGGAGGGGGGTATAAACTTTACCATTCTATTTGGGAACTGCCTATAATGTGTGTAGCATGGAAGATATCACCATCTCTTGGTTGTTATGTTGACAATGAAAGTATACCGCTCAAAATATTATTCATATCTATTTCAAAACCGAGCTCTGGCACCTCTACAAATCCCTGCTTCCCTCTGCGAAGGGCCTATCTATTTACTTTTATGTTGAGTCATCATCCTCTTATTAAAAAGCACCAGCTGGAGAGCACCACTGTCATTTGTATTCATTATTGTTAGTTTACATTGAGTATGACTTGACTGGATCTCTTTTACCATGAACTACAATGTCTAGTTAGTCCTTGATCTTTAAAAGTGCTCTGCATTTATGTTTTGCGGTCTCAGAAAGGGCTAGCGGGATACCATCTTGTTATATCATATCATGATTGTTTTGAGAAAGTGTTGTCATCCGAGATTTATTATTATTGCTCGCTAGTTAATTATGACATTGATATGAGTAAACATGAGACCTAAATGTTATTGTGAATATGGTTAGTTCATAATCTTTCCTGAAAACTTGAATGCTAGCTTGACATATTTACAACAACAAGAGCAAACAGAGTTTGTAAAAGTTTTTCTTTCTCACTTTCAGTTTATCAACTGAATTGCTTAAGGACAAGCAAAGGTTTAAGCTTGGGGGAGTTGATATGTCTCCGTCGTATCTACTTTTCCAAACACTTTTGCCCTTGTTTTGGACTCTAACTTGCATGATTTGAATGGAACTAACTCGGACTGGCGCTGTTTTCAGCAGAATTGCCATGGTGTTATTCTTGTGTAGAAATAGAAGTTCTCGGAATGACCCGAAATCAATGGAGAATTATTTTGGAATATATAAAAAATACTGGAAGGAAGATCCACGTCAGGGGGCCCTCCACCTATCCACGAGGGTGGGGGGCGCGCCCTACCCCCCTGGGCGCAGCCCCCTACCTCGTGGGCCCCCTGATGCTCCACCGACCTCAACCCTGACTCCATATATTCACTTTCGGGGAGAAAAAAAACAGGAAGAAAGATTCATCGCGTTTTACGATATGGGGCCGCCGCCAAGCCCTAAACTCTCTCGGGAAGGCTGATCTGGAGTCCGTTCGGGGCTCCGGAGAGGGGAATCTGTCGTCATCGTCATCATCAACCATCCTCCATCACCAATTTCGTGATGCTCACCGCCGTGCGTGAGTAATTCCATCATAGGCTTGCTGGACAGTGATGGATTGGATGAGATTTATCATGTAATCGAGTTAGTTTTGTTAGGGTTTGATCCCTAGTATCCACTATGTTCTGAGATTTATGTTGCTATGACTTTGCTATGCTTAATGCTTGTCACTAGGGCCCGAGTGCCATGATTTTAGATCTGAACCTATTATGTTTTCATCAATATATGAGAGTTCTTCATCCTATCTTGCAAGTCTATAGTCACCTACTATGTGTTATGATCCGGCAACCCCGAAGTGACAATAATTGGGACCACTCCCGGTGATGACCGTTGTTTGATGAGTTCATGTATTCACTATGTGTTAATGCTTTGGTCCGGTACTCTATTAAAAGGAGGCCTTAATATCCCTTAGTTTCCAATAGGACCCCGCTGCCACGGGAGGGTAGGACAAAAGATGTCATGCAAGTTATTTTCCATAAGCACGTATGACTATATTCGGAATACATGCCTACATTACATTGAGGAACTGGAGCTAGTTCTGTGTCACCCTAGGTTATGATTGTTACATGATGAACCGCATCCAGCATAATTCTCTATCACCGATCCATTGCCTACAAGCTTTCCATATATTGTTCTCCGCTTATTTACTTTTCCGTTGCTATTGTTATCATCACTATAAAACACTAAAAATATTAATTTTGCTACCGTTACCTTTTACCACCGTTACCACTACTATCATATTACTTTGCTACTAAATACCTTGCTGCAGATATTAAGTTTCCAGGTGTGGTTGAATTGACAACTCAGCTGCTAATACTTGAGAATATTCTTTGGCTCCCCTTGTGTCGAATCAATAAATTTGGGTTGAATACTCTACCCTCAAAAATTGTTGTGATCCCCTATACTTGTGGGTTATCAGACCTGCCTGTCGGAACTTTTTTCACCGCCTGTGCTCTCCACACAACCTTTCATCTCCCACTCTCATTACAAGCCCATGAAGAACTCAAGCTACTTCAAGCACAAATGATCACCGTGGCTCTTGCAGAACAGAATGATGTCTGGACTTACTGTTGGGGCTCGCATACTTTGAAGGCTGCTACATACTATCAATTCTTCTTCCAAGACATTGTGTCCCATGTGGCATTCCAATGGCTGTGGAAATCTAAGTGCACACCCAAGATCAAGGTTTTTGGCCGGCTCCTTCTATCAGATCGCCTAAACACAAGGAATATGCTGAAGAGAAGCCACTACCACATAGGCACCAACCTGGACTGCGTGCTGTGTGGCCTACATGTTGAAGAAACTGTGGAACAGTTCTTCTTCCATTGTAGATTTAGTAAGAAATGTTAGCGGCTTTTGAATATCACCTGGAATGCACATGGTAGTAGGCTGGACCTAGTGGAACACATGAAGGCACAACAACAACGAAATGATCATGGATGTCTTCTTGACAGCAGCCTGGAGTCTTTAGAAGGAACGTAATAATAACTACTTTAGACAGGTGGCACCTTCCATATCATCCTAGAAAAGTAGATTCAAGAGTGACTTTGATAACATCTGGTATAGACTGTCGGCTCACAAAAAACATTTTGTATCTACCATCACTACAAAAAAAAAGACACATCCGTGACATTTTGGGCTGAACGAAATTTTTTTTCTGTCATACATATGACACTTCTATGACGATAATTGTGACAAAACCCGGTATCATCATAGATCTGGTGGGCTCCTACTTCTATGACAAAAAATCATGACAGAAAATGGGCTTTTTGTCCTGGGTGGGCCGGAGACGCAGCTGCATGACATTCTTTGGGCCATCCATGACGGAAAAAAACATGGTAGAAGCGAGGGGGAGGAAAATTTCGGGGAGTTCCCGGTTACGGTGGGAGGTCGGGGGCCGAGCGATGCGCATTTCTCTCGTACACGTACGCGCGTGTGTGCGAGGCGTTGGCTCTAACTGAACCCGAGCGAGGCGTTGGGCTCTAACTGAACCTGAGCGATTGCACTGCAGGCTACGCGTTACTGAACCCGATCGAGCGATTCCTTCGCTACTGCTGCTAACTGAATCCGATCGATGCTGCCTCTGGATGAATAGTGAGCGTTGCAGGGGGGGTGGATGAACAGTTCCCGGTGGGGGTGGATGAATAGGACCCCGTGGTGTTTCCTCTGGATGAACAGGACTCTGATTGATCGAGCCGGTTGGGGCTGGATGAACAGGACCTCGTGGAGGGTTGGATGAATAGGACCACCCCGTGGAGGGCAGGATGAACAGTAGACGGTGGAGGGCAGGATGAACAGTAGCCCGTGGAGGGGTGGTTGAACAGGAGCCCGTGGAGAGGGCTAGTTGAACAGTAGCCGATGGAGTAGCGCGCGGTGGAGGCTGGATGAACAGGAGCCCGTGGATGAACAGTCGCAGGTGGAGGCTGGAGGAGGTCGACGGTGGATGAACAGTAGCTCGTGGAGGCTGGAGGGGGTCGACGGTGGAGATGAACAGTATCCCGTGGAGTCCTGTTTTGCGGTACGCCACACCCCTCCCGATGAACAGGACCCCCGTTTCGACCGTAGCGCTCCAACACAAGTCTGTTTCCTCGGTTTTGCGGTACGCCACACCCCTCCCGATGAACAGGACCCCCGTTTCGGCCGTAGGAGGTCCATTTCCTCCGTTTTGCGGTACGCCAGACCCCTCCCGATCAACAGGACCCCATTCCGAACGTAGGAGGTCGGTTTCCTCGATTGTGCGGTACGCCAGGCCTCGTTTCCATCGTCTGTTCCGTCCAAGCCCTCCCGATGAACACGACCACGCATTCTGTTCCGACCCAGCCGGTTGGCTCCCACGCATTCCGTTGCCTCCCGATGAACACGACGCATTCTGTTGCCTCCCCATGAACACGACGCATTCCGTTGCCTCCCCATGAACACGACGACGATGCTGTTTCTCCGTTCTGACCCAGCCATGTACACGATCCATCGTCGTACGTATGCGCGAGTAGGCGTTCGAGACCCCACCCATATGTACACATACGTGGCTGTATTTTCTTTCTTGCACCCTGGCCGCTATACGTACGTGTACATGCTACGTGCATGCCTCTACTATGACACGTGCGCGCCTCTACATCGACCAGTATGTACGTACACGTTCGCGACCAGAATGACAACGCTACCTACGCTTTGACCAGGTGGGTCCCGACTGTTAGGCACTTCCTTGCCTGCGAAGATGTAGCTGGTGGGTCCCAGCAGTCAGGGGGCGAATCGTTTTTTTTTTGCCCAAACGCACTTCCTTGCGTGCGAAGATGTAGCTGGTGGGTCCTAGCAGTCAGGGGAAACATTTTTTTCACGAAATATAGTGGCCCGTCCGGTGGGTCCCAGCTCTCAGGTGGAGGAATCATTATTTTCCGCGTAATAAGGAGGCACTTCCTTGCTGCGGCCGTGGACCCAGCCGTCAGCCTCTCCACGTACAGTCCACGTCCGATGGAAGTTGTTCCTTGACCACATTGACCATGCTGTGTCGAGAGCACCAGGGCGGTGGACGACGGTGAGGCCTAGGAAGGGGACGGCACGGAGGCAGGGAAGACTCGGCAGTTGTTTCCCACGCGGAGGGGTGTACGACTGTACGAGGGTTTACTGGTTCGTCTGCCATCACCGGAGAATAACAGCAGGTGTGGGTGAGTAGCGGGATGGCTAGGCTAGCGATGGGAGTATGGTCGGGCGGTGAGGCCAGCGCGGCAGCACAGCCGGCCGCGAGGAGGAGGGAGCAGGCAGTCCCGCCGACACTTGTTTGAGCGGCTGGAGTAGGAAGAGCAGATATTGAAGAAGCACGACGGCCGTTGGATGGACATCCAACAGTCAGTGCTTGTGCGTCAACCTTTTTTTAGGAAAGCCTCAAATCTGTGGAAAACAGCATACAGCCCATCTGCCATTATTTCTAATAATTTACAGCCCATTTGCTAATTCTTAAGGGTTTTTTTGGAGCCCATATTCTTTTTGTTAGCATTACAGCCCATATAGTGGCAACGGTTAAAAAATTATACGAAATTTTGCATATTTCGGTGCGGTCCGAACTGTTTTTAATCCCGAAATTTCGACTCACATTCAAACTGATTTTAAAAATAAATGTATATCAATATAAAATCCAACAAATTCTCCATGCATAAAAATTAATGTAATTTAAAATCTTGAAATGAAAAAAAAGATATTTGAAACTAATTGCCGGTTTGATGTGTTTTAAAAATGTACGACCCATTTCTCATTACTGATGGGCCATTTTCTCGGCTAGCCGAATAAAAGGTCTCCTTATCTTGAAAGATTTGTAGCTCAACAGGCCTGACAAAGCGACTTACTTGGCAAATCACAAAAAAACTGGGCTGTGGTCGTGGACCCAGCTGTCAGCCTCTCCACGTACAGTACTCTTCTGATGGAAGTCGTTCCTTGACCATGTTGACCATGCCGCGCGGAGAGCACCACGGTGGTGGACGATGACGAGGCCAAGGAAGGGGACGACGCGGCAATGGAAGCCCGCGCGGAGAGGACTACGAGGGTTCACTGGTTCGGCTGCGGTGTGAGGCTGCCGTCGCCGCAGGGCCTAGCCAGCGGTGGGAATAGTAGGAGGCAGTGAGGCCTCTACGGCAGCATAGCTGGCCACGGGAGGCAGGAGCATGTGGCACGACCGGCGCTGCTTTGGGCGGCTGGAGCAAGAAGACCAGAGGTTGAAGAAGCACCACGACCGTTGGATGGACATCGTACGGTAACTGGAGCTAGAATCATTCATATTGACTAAGTTAACAAAGCCCTTCGTCCCCGTCAACTTAGTAGGCCCACAAGTCAGCCTCCCAGCAAGGTGGGTCTCAGCTAGCCGGGGGAGTATTCATTTTTGTGCTTAATAAGGAGGCACTTCCGGTGGGTCCGAGCTGACAGCGCGGGGGATGTTTTTTCGCGAAATACGGTGGCCTGTCCGGTGGGTCCCAGCAGTCAGGGGGAAACGATTTTTTCATAAAATGCTGGTGGCCCGTCTGGTGGATCCCTGCTGTCAGGTGGAGGAATAATTATTTTGCACGTAATAAGGAGGCACTTCCTTGCTGCCGCCGTGGACCCAGCTGTCAACCTCTCCACGTACAGTCCATGTTCGATGGAAGCCGTTCCTTGACCACGTTGACCACGCCGCTCCGAGAGCACCAGGGTGGTGGACGACGGCGAGGCCTAGGAAGGGGACGACACGGAGCCGGGAAAGACGCGGCAGTGGATGCCCACGCGTAGAGGAGTACAAGGATTCACTGGTTCGCTGCGGTGTGAGGCTGCCGTCGCCGTAGAATAACAGGGGGTGTGGGTGAGTAGAGGGATGGTCTGGCCAGAGGTGGGAGTAGTAGGGGGCGGTGAGGCCTCCACCGCATCGCAGTCGGCCACGGGAGGCAGGAGCACGAGGCACGACCAGCGCTGGTTTGGGCGGCTGGAGCAAGAAGACCAAAGGTTGAAGAAGCACTACGGCCGTTGGATGGACATCGTACGGTCACTGGAGCTAGAATCTTGCATATTGACTAAGTTGACAAAGCCCTCCATCCCCGTCAACTTAGTAGGCCCACAAGTCAGCCTGCCACTAAGGTGGGTCCCAGCTAGCAGGGGGTATTCATTTTTTTGTGCATAATAAGGAGGCACTTCCAGTGGGTCCGAGCTGACAGCAAGGGGAACGTTTTTTCGCGAAATACGGTGGCCCGTCGGGTGGGTCCCAGCAGTCAAGGGAAAACATTTTTTCACGATATACTGGTGGGCGTCCGGTGGGTCCCTGTTGTGAGGTGGAGTAATAATTATTTTCCGCATAATAAGGAGGCACTTCCTTGCGGCTGTCGTGGACCCAGCTGTTAGCCTCTCCACGTACAGTATTCTTCCGATGGAATTCGGTCGTTGACCATGTTGACCACGCCGCGCCGACAGCACCACGGCGGTGGACGACGATGAAGCCTAGGAAGGGGACGACGCGGAGCCGGGGAAGACACGGGAGTGGATGCCCATGGGAAGAGGAGTATGAGGGTTCACTGGTTCGGCTGCGCTACCGTCGCCGCAGAATAACAGGGGGTGTGGGTGAGTGGAGTGGAGGGATGGCCTGGCGAGCTGTGGGAATAGTATGGGGGCGGTGAGGCCTCCGCAGCAGCACAGCCGGCCACGGGAGGCAGGAGCAGGCGGCACGACCGGCGCTGCTTTGGGCGGCTGGAGCAAGAAGACCAGAGGTTGAAGAAGCACTACGGCCGTTGGATGGATATCGTACGGTCAGTCGAGCTAGAATCGTGCATATTGACTTAGTTGACAAAGCCCTTCGTCCCCGTCAACTTAGTAGGCCAACTATACTGGGTCCCAGCTAGCAGGGGGAGTATTCATTTTTTTGTGCGTAATAAGGAGGCACTTCCTTGCGTGCGAAGATATAGCTGGTGGGTCCGAGCTGTCAGCGGCGGTAACATTTTTTTCACGAAATACAGAGGCCGTTTCGGTGGGTCCCAGATGTCAGGTGGAGGAAATCATTATTTTGCGCGTAATAAGGAGGCATTTCCTTGCGTGAAGCCGTGGACCCAGCTGTCAGCCTCTCCACGTACAGTCCACTTCAGATGCATGTCGGCCGTTGACCGCGCTGACCACGCCACGCCGTGAGCACCAGGGCGGTGGACGACGGCGAGGCATAGGAAGGGAACGACACGGAGGCAGGGAAGACTCGACCGTTGTTTTTGTTTCCCACGCAAGGGGAGTATGACTGTACGAGGGTTTACTGGTTCGTCTGCCGTCGCCGGAGAATAACAGCAGGTGTGGGTGAGTAGAGGGATGGCTAGGCGAACGATGGGAGTACGGTGGGGCGGTGAGGCCTGCGCGGCAGCACAGCCGGCTGCGGGGAGGAGGGAGCAGGCAGTCTCGCCGGCACTTGTTTGAGCGGTTGGAGCAGGAAGAGCAGAGATTGAAGAAGCACGACGGTCGTTGGATGGACATCCAACAATATACAGGCCATCTGTGGAAAGCCTCAAATCTATGGAAAACAGCATACAACCCATCTGCCATTATTTCAAATAATTTACAGCCCATTTGCTAATTCTTACGGGTTTTTTTGGAGCCCATATTCATTATGTTAGCATTATAGCCCATATTGTGGCCACGGTTAAAAAATTATACGAAATTTTGCATATGTCGTGCGATCTGAACTGTTTTTAATCCCGAAATTTCGAGTCACATTCAGAATGATTTCAAAAATAAATGTATATCAATATAAAATCCAATAAATTGTCCACGCATAAAAATCAATGCAATTTAAAATCTCGAAATGAAAAAAAATATTTGAAAATAATTGCCAGTTTGATGTGTTTTAAAAATGTACAGCGCATTTCTCATTACTGATAGGCCATTTTCTCGGCCAACCGAATGAGCTCTCCTCGTCTTGAAAGATTTGCAGCCCAGCAGGCCTGATAAAGTGTCTTACTTGACAAATCACAAAAGAACTGGGCTAGCCATTTTCAGAAAGAAAAAAAACTACTAGGCTGATCTGTGGTAAACATAAAAGAAAAGGTTGTCTAGACAGGCCAGAGTGTCCCGCACAGCCCAGTTGACACCCTGCTTCCGTCTAAAAAACAAATTAGATAAATTCCACTCCAATTATGGTGATTCATAAAAATGCCACTGCAATTTCCAAACTTTGAAAAATGCCACTGCAATTTTTACAAACTTTGAAAAACGCCACTACAGTTTGCAAACTTTGAAAAATGCCACTCCAGACTTCGAAAAATGCCACTAGAAATGGCATGAAATGGCATTTTTCAAAGTTTAGAAATTGCAGTGCCATTTCTCGGATACACCAGATTTGGAGTGGCATTTATCAAATTAACCCAAAACAAAAATAACTGGGCGAGCTTCTGGGTCCCTGGTGTCAGCCGCTCGTTGTGCAATTCTCTCGTTTATTGACTATGTTGACAATGGCATGGGACCCAGATGTCAGAAATCCACTAGGAGGAGCCATTTTTTTATTGGCTTGAAATAAGGAGGCATTTGCTTGTGTACTGCCATGACCTTGGCGGGTCCCTGCTGTCATCATCTCCACGTACAGTACCAGTTAGTCGTGCTTCAAAACTGATCGGCACATCATTAAAAAAATAAGGGACATTTACATCTATGCCCTTAACTCGAACCCACTACTCAGTTTTGCCCCTAATTTTTAGGTATGCTCAGTTTTGCCCCTCCGCCGTTAGTTTCACTTATAGAAATGCCCTTTTCTGTCGTTACCGTCCGGTCAAAGGTCTTTGACCGTCCTGAAAAAATAGCAAAAAAAATCAAAAAAATATGAAATTTGGTGGGATCGAAGATAGTCATGTCCGCAAGGCGCGTGCACATTTTCATGCCGTTCGGACACTCTGGGAGCTCGTGTCAAAGGAAAACATAAATTTTGTACGCATGCGAACATTAAATTCAAAAAAATAGAAAAAAATCAAAAAAATATGAAAGTTCGTGGGACTGAAGATATTCAGGTTCGCAAGATGTGTGCACGTTTTTGTTGTGTTTGGACATCGTAGGAGCTTGTGGAGAAAAAAACAAATTTTAGCTCAAAAAAACTTTGAAAAAATGCAGTATTTTGTTTTTTTCTCTAGAGCGTCTCGTACGTCATTTGATCACCAAAACTTGCAAGCACCTTGTGCACTCAAGCCTCTTTGACGCCAAATAAATTCAATTTTTTTGAACTTTTTTGCTAGTTTTTTCGAATTTACTGTTCATAGGCATAAATTATTATTATTTTCCTTTGCCACGAGCTCCGAGAGTGTCCAACCAACACAAAATTGTGCACGCGCCTTGCGGACATGACTATCTTCGATCCCAGCAAATTTCATATTTTTTTGATTTTTTTGCTATTTTTTTCTGGATGGTCAAAGTACTTTGACCGGACGGTAACGGCGCAAAAGGGCATTTCTATAAGTGACACTAATGGCGGAGGGGCAAAACTGAGCATACCTGAAAATTAGGGGCAAAACTTAGTAGTGGGTTCGAGTTAGGGGCAGAACTGGAATTGTCCCAAAAAATAAAGGTCGATAACTAATGCGGCACCTCGGGCCAACGCGGCCAGATCGCATTTTGCATGAGAAATTACACACCATGTTTCGCTGACATGTGGTCCCATTCCAACATATCAGTGAGACGACGGCGAGTAGTAGGAGTATTTCCGAGCGGACGTGTAGGCTGGGGCGCCTCTTCGTGAACCATGGCAAACTCGCAACCATCCACCGACTCTTCGCCTTTCCCTCTCGATTTGGAACTGCTGTCGCACGCTCTTCCTCTCCCTCCTCCATTTTCCTTCAGCCCTTCACCCTTTCTTCTGCCATTGTTCGATCGTCTTCTCCATGGAGGGAACATGCCGGAAACGACCCCATTATTCTTGCCCCGATCTGAAAGATGACGTGGTAGAGGAACTCATTGATTGGTGCGACATCATCACCTCGGCTAGCATGGCAAGTTCGTTCAAGCCCATTCTCGACTCAACTAATAACATCATTACAAAGAACCCTAGAGTCAAGGAGCGGTTTGATCTCCCCTATCTTCTTCACCGTGACCCTGATGACTAGCGCCGGCACGATGGAGGCCTCGCCCTGTGCCAGTTGATGCCGCTTGATAATGATACGTATGATGTTAAGATGCCATCGCTCGAGGGCAAGGCTTGGGCGGGCGCAAATGGAGATTGGGTTGTTTACATTGGGTCCAACTGCGAGTGGGAACTTGTGAATGTGTACACTCGTCACCGGATTCCACTTCCAAAAATCTCAGCACACTGCCCAGAGGTTGAGCACACCGGTAATGTACGCGCGTTTAAATGCGATCATGGTGACTGTCTTCTACTGAAGATAGCAATTTGTCGAGTTCCCAACCGCTCTTGGAATTACAACAACTCTGAAGTTGTTGCTATCTTCGATAAGCTTGTTGCCATCCTTAGTGGTTTGACTCGATGGACATTGCTCAAAAATCAGTTTCTGTGCACGAATGAGTACTGTGATGCAATTCAATATGAGGGCCTTGTGTTTGCTGCCACCACTCGTGGCACTCTTTTTGCATGGTATCCTCGTAGTTTCGGTACGTTTGTCTTCCACCGTAATTATAATTGTATCATCCACATGCATGCGGGTTAGCAAGTTTCCCTTTACTAATTAACCTTCTTCTTGTGTTTCCAAGGTCCTATGAACATCCCACCACCTATACTTGAAAAATTTTATAACCAAGGGGGAGATGCCGATGGTGATGATCACGAGCAGCAGCGATATACTCTGTGGTGCCTGGCAACTAATTCCGATGGATCACCTCTTCTTGTGTGTATACAGCCCACTGATGATGTTACTGCTAAGGAAGCAGGTGTCTCCCATGGTCGCACTCTCTGGACCTATTCGAACACCCGTTGCATGGTATTCGGGATGGATACTAGTGTGCTAGCGCCAACTCCTTCTCCCTGGCACAGAATTGATAGTCTTGGAGAAAACTCGCTCTTCCTTGGACAAAACTATCCGATGATGGTGAAAGGCGATCCAACTGCTGTTGACACATTTATGAGAAGCAATTGTGTTTATACATCGGACATTTGGGTGGTTCCCTACCCTCGTACTGATATAGTAGGCCGCTTCAGCCTGGATGATCGGTCCTGCGTTGGTCTCCAGATCGACAACAGATGGCCCGTCCTAGAGAATCACTTGTGGTTCAAAGCAAGTGTTTCCAACGCCGCGGAATGGTTGAGTTGAAGTTCACTTCATGGCTTGTTATTTGTTGTGTGGTGAAAACTTTAGTATTTATAATGTATCCTCTTTGTCGATGTGGGTTGATGACCTGTTGTATGTAATAAAATGATATGCCTGTGATAAACTTACTAAATTTATGAATGGCTTTCGAGTCGCTTCTCTAAATTTATACTAGCTTCACATGCTTCGCGCGTCGGGCGGGTGTTTCTACTATAGCCATATGTTAATGTGTTCATTGTACGTAACCAGCACCTCGAATCCTTGATACTAGTATACTATATAGTAGTAGGAGTAAGTAGTAGGAGTAGTAGGGTGGCATGGGCCAGAACAAGCATTCACGTCCAGGAGTACGGCACACGGCGCCACCACGACATCCATCTGACACCATATTATTTCTTGGAGTCCGTGCTAGAGCAATCTCTTCAACCTCGTCGTTTCTCTAACTTCAGCCATCGCGCGGCGGGCGAGGTGGGGGTTTGCCGATAGTCGGTTTCCTTAACTGCGGTCCCACTTGTAAGGCCAACTCCAACGCACGACCCCAAACGGACCTCCATTTTGCATGAACTCCAACGATAATTTTGACTAGAAAAGCAAGACCAAAGAAAACAAGAACCACAAGAATACATTTTACTACTCCTGTAAGTTGGATTAGTGCCTTCTCGATGCATTCATTGTTGATCTGCGGAGGCTCGATCTTGCCCGCTTCTTTCTTCTTCGAGTGTAAAGAAGTAGACGTTGCTTCCTCGCATCTAGTCTCATGTCTAGCCTCTATTCTAGTAGGAGTATCAACAAGTGCACTAATCTCATCCGATAGCAGAATCAAAGATTTGGTCGAGTTCTTCCTCCTTTTGCCGACACGTGGGACATCCAGCATCCAGGTCGTGTCATGAAAGAAAATAGAGTGGTAGTTGAAGCCATGAGATGTGCATCTTGGGTTAAACTGTAAATAGAATCTTACTACTCTTGAGTAACTCCAAAAGTGGCCACCGAAGATCTTTATTGGATTTGTTTTTCATCGCCAGCACGTCGAGGTGAAAGATGTGCAGGTTCAGTGGGTCCTCTTGTGTTTTCACTGACATGTGGGGCCGCATGTGAGCAAACATACGATGGGCTCCACGCGTCCGCTGGCTGGCTGAGAAGAGAGATAGAGGAGGGCTGAGCACGGACTGCAGGAAATTTGTTCTACGTACCTCTATATAGGCTCGATATAGTGGGGTGGCATGGGCCATAACTCAGTAGCATTCACGTCTAGCAGTACGGCACACGCCACCCACACGAGTCCCATCCGACACCAATTTTCTTGGACTCCGTGCTACAGCCATCTCTTCTCCCTCCTGTTTTCTCAGCCATCCGACAAGATAATTACTGTAGTATAATATACTACTACATGGATTTGAAGGAAAGATAAAAATACATACGGATCCATCAACGTTCAACGACATCCTCACGCCCTAGTGTGCCGGGTCACCAACCGACGTGTGAGGAGCAGCGGCGTTGGCGGCGAGCTCAGCGTGCTTCTGAACAGTGCCATCCAAGGTTGCCCTGCGCTCCAAGAAGGCCCGCGTCTTATCGTCCTCCTCTTGCATGTAGTAGTCCTTGTGGACGATTTGCACGTAGACGTGGGTGATTATGTCTATGGTGTCTTGCTGCGCCGGCGCTGCGTGGCGAGTGCGGCCTCGAGGTGGACATTCTCCGGCGCGACAACGGGCAGTCGCAGGGCCACCAGTACGTCGAAGAGGTTGTTACCATAGTGGCCGTTGAGGGTGGCGGGCATCATAGAGCCTGGGCGCGTCGGCTGGAGGCTTACGTCAAAGTCGTCCGCAAGCTTCTTGACGACGGTGAACTTGTCGAGGAAACCGACGAGGACCTCGTCGAACAAGGAGACGAAGCTGTCGTCCAAGCGGCCCCTCACCCTGGCGGCCTCAAGCAATACTACCTGGAGACGTTCCTCGGTGCCGGTGGACGTGGTAGTACTCCTAAATCCAGACGGTGGTGCTACTAGTACTACTAGTAGTACTACCAATGTAGTAGTAGGAGTACTAGCACTGTACTACCCGTTGGTCAAATTATTACGTTCTGCTCCTCACAGTGAAGTGACAAGACCCTGCGCTGGAGATGACACCTGAGTATAGGCGCCGTGTTCGACATACCAGTCAGCCTCACCGTCTACAGTCACTATCATCATGGCTGTAGAGCTAGCCAGCTTACAACTAGTCCTGTTCGACATAATTTCCCGTGTGTAGATGCCCGTGCATTGCATGGAACACCAAGATTGGGGGTGGACGGCTCTGGCAGCGACCATCGCGCCAGATTTTTCCACGGCCTTCTACTCCTAGATTGTGAGAGACAAGGAGTTGTTTGTAAATAGGGAACAAATGCGGGCATCTTTTTGCAAAAATGGAGAAACTTGGTTTGTATGTGTCAGATCTAGATCCGACGGCTATTGGTGGAAGATGGGAGGCACAACACCATCACCAACTCAGGACCTGTTTGATTTGCAGGATTTTGAAAACGCAGGAATAGGACACGGCAATATTACAAGTTTCAAACTGATATTACAAATGTTAGGAGTAATGCTGCACCTACGAAGAGGGAATTACTAGGAAGTTTACGTAAGAACTTTCGTTACTTTAGGTGGATGCAGCATTATCATACAAACTAAAATCCACCGCCCTGACAAGTCACTAATGGGCAAATAAGTTTTCGAGTCTCTGGCCACTTGATGTTTCAAAAACAAATTCAGCTTCTGCGGAGAAATGAGCTCCACCGTGCACCCGCGCGGGTGTGGCTGGGCACGAAGCGTGAGTACGTGCACGGTGCACCTATTCTCTTCTTGTATACGTACACCACCTACGTGGGGTTGTGTGAGAGAGATACAAACCTAGAGAGATATAGTGTGTGGGTTCTTGAGAGTTTTTTTTGTGGGGGGGGGTCAATCAAAAAATTTAACATGTGCAATGTGTGTGAAATAGAGTCCTGGATATAACATATATATAGAGGGGGCGATCCACGAGAAGAGAGTGGAGGTATCATCGGCTTGAGGTGTCCATAGAATCGAAGAGAGGGATGATGTGTGTGTGTGTGCGCGCGCGCGATCGATAAAGAGTGCCATCGAATTTGTGTGTGCCCACGTCAAAGATATAGAGTGGCTGGACTACTAGAACGTGAGATGGGACATGTGAAGTTTGTCTCTGTGGCATGGATACCTACCTGCAGTGCTCGACTATCAGTGTGTGGTGGGGGAAGAGGGAGGCCCAATTAACTATAGAGGTACAATGGCTGGTATATGTGTGGAGGAGGAGAGAGGCCTACCTCATGTATTAAGGAGATCGATCTGCCTCATGTATTAAGGGAGATCGATCGGCATCCATGCATATGTGCAGGAGATGAATAAGGTTGGGAGAGAGACAGAGCTAGAGTGTTGGAGGGGGTGGTAGTGGAGTTGCTTCTAACAAATGGTGGGATAGGCTTGCTAGACAAATAGAGGGCACGCCCGAAATATCAATAAGAGAGGAGATGGCTGCTTGTTGTCTGTGCACGTGCGTGTGAGAGACGGGTCAGGAGGCATGCACGAATGATGAGGGGGACAATGTGGCTGTGGTAAGCAGACGTAACTACATAAGAAGATCAATCGCCCTTTGTAAGAGAAAGGAGAGACATAACTTGTGAGGTACGTCGATCGATGGGGGTAGTTAAAGTCGATCTAGGTATATGTTGGGAGATCGATTAGTATACATGCATGTGTGTGTTAGAAGCAAATGAGGCACGAGGAGAAGGATAGAAAGAGAGGGATGCATGTAGGAGGTGGTACAAGAGGCATACTATATCGAGGGGGAGGAGTGTGCGAGTACGAGAACGATGAAAAGAGTGGTGGGAGTGAGGCATGGACGGTGACAAGAGAAGAGGGGAAGCTTGTGTTTGTGCTAGGCACACCTGGCTAGAGAGGCATATCGATCGATGTGTGCCGTAAAGAAGGAGCTGGGGGGCCTACACACACCGTGGGTGAACGACCTAAAGTGAAAAGACGAATTTGCGCAATGGAGCTAGAGAATGTTGAGGGAGGGTGAGAGGGATGCGGGCGTGTGCATGCACAAGAGGAAGTTAGCACTAGCTACAAAGCTAAGAGGGTTGTGTGGGTG
The DNA here is from genome assembly GCF_018294505.1 of Triticum aestivum. Classification (NCBI taxonomy): domain Eukaryota; kingdom Viridiplantae; phylum Streptophyta; class Magnoliopsida; order Poales; family Poaceae; genus Triticum; species Triticum aestivum. The sequence continues at coordinate 320,322,152 of NC_057806.1, read as the reverse complement.
TAAAAGACGAATAGAGATCATATATACTTCATTATAAAAAGCGAATTCAGATATTTGAAGAATTTATCATAGTGTTTCAAACTGACGGATGTGTGAATATATATAATGGTGATACACATGGTGTGTTTATGAACATGGTATACTACATTTAATATGTTTTATCTCTACTCTTATAAAAAACGGAGTTTTTGATGATGGTGTGCCTGCCATCCTGCACTATAGGCCATCTGATTTATATCTGGCGGATAGCAAGGAACTATGATGGTTGAAGTTGGCAACAATCATGCTTGTAGATTCTTATTGAAATAGAGAAATGAATTCAAATTTAGTTCGAATTGCAGCGGTAGTATAGACATTTGGAATGCACTAAAATGTTGGTATGAGTAGGTTACATGCATTATACAGCAAGCGAAAAAATTTAATCGGACATAACATGGATTCATACTCCCTCCTTCCATCTATATAGGGCGTAATGAGATTTTTAAGACCGCCTTTGACTATTGACAAGATTAATAGTACATGACATGCACAATGTGAAAATTATATCATTGAAAGAACCTTTCATAGACGAATTTAACAGTGTGCTTTGTGCAAGTTGCATGTCATATATCATTGCTCTAATATTTGGTCAAAGTTAGCATCGAAAAACGCATTAGGCCCTATATACATGGAAGGAGGGAGTACATTTGAATAGCATTTGTATAGTAAAGCGGGGAAAGACTCTCTCTTTGTGTGGTGTGAATAGTTTTATTTTTTTCATTTTCTTTTTGGTTGAGGGAAGTGCGAATTGATTTGGTACGTACAAGTACAATATTACTACACATTAGGCTTGTCCCTAAAATTCAACCCGCGTCTTTTTATAACCCGAAAATTCAGATATCGTGCTCCCAAAACTGGCGCCTTCACAACCCGCGCCTTGCTATCCCGAAATTACAACGCGCACGAAAACTCCCTCTAGTTGCCAAATCCCGACACGCGAAATCCCCCTTCTAACCCTGAGCCGAAAGGGCCGCTAGTTCAAATCGGTGGGGGGTACTTTTGTAACAGACCCTACATTTTGGACAAGCGCATTCCTAAGTCATGCTTCACCCCCTCCCATCGCCCCCTTTTCGCCATTCGAAATCCCAGGCCGCCATAACCTCTCCGCTCCAGCCACGAAACCCCACCCTCCTCCGTCCGCCATGTCACCGCTGCCCAGCCGGAGCCTCTTCCCCGACGACGTCGTCCAGCGCAACAGCTCGACGTCCCTCGTCCACCTCCCCGGATGAGGATCCGTCGTCCATCTCACCGTCCCGCCGGTTCAGCCGCCCCGTCCTCCACCTCCAAGGAGCTGCTCCGACGATCGCCTCATCTATCGCGGCTGCTCCATCCCCACAGCGTCGCCTTAACCTGCTCCACCGGAACCGCAGCATCCTCACCGACTCCTCGGACGAAGCCGAGGCCAACTCGGCGCCACCAAAGAGGTTGTACACTCATCGCAACGCACCTTCTCCTTAACTCGACCTCCCGGCGCCGACGGTGCTCCATCCCGCACCCCCATGGAGCGGCTACCTTGAAGCCGGCGCCGCGGGCGACATCTCCATGGCGGCTCTCCCCCAGTGCGAGGCCCCTTCGGTGGTGGCGTCCATACCAGCCGGATCTGCTGCTGCTCCGGCTCTCGCTCGATCGCTCGCTCGCCCAGCTGCTGTTGCTGCTCTCCCCCTCGCTCGTGCTGCTGCTCTGCTCCGATTAAGCCACACTTTAGTTGACTGAATCGACTTTTGGGTCAGTCGATTTTCAGGGGTTGGGGGGCTCACCGGAGTTAAGGAAGAACCACCCGTAGCGGGGACGGGGGCTCACCAGAGAGGTACCCCACTATCAACTTAGGGTTCAGGGTGGGGGCGGGGGCCTAGAGGGTTGGCCGGGGCGGCGGTGGCGAGTTGTTTCGGGGCGGCGAGGCGGCACTACGGCCGGCGGTTGGGCCGGTGGTGGCTGGCGGCTCAGGGGGGTGCGGGTCGAAGATGAACTGCAGGCCCTCCCTAAACTACATGTAAAGTGCCTCTCTGCTACCATTGCGTTCAATTTCGATAGTAGCATTCAGATTCCACAGTAAATTTCAGTTTCGACAGTTAAGTTCAGAGTCAACAGTTTTACCTCATCTGTTGTAGTCAGGTGGTTTTTGGTGATGTTAATTTTACATCCATTTTACATCATCTATTGGAGATTCTATTAGAATCCCACTTGAGATTGACGATGTCTGTCTTGTGCTGCTTCAGCCTTGACGTCTTACGGCTCACCGGAGCTGCTCTAACGACAGAACGATCCGTCACAACAGAGAAGTGCCCTGGACGCTGTCTACAGATTCCTCAGATCTTCCTCCACATCTCCGACAGCCACCTCTGCCTCAACTGCTTCAGCGACTGAAAGTGCGTTATATCGACTAGAGGGGGGGTGAATAGGCGATTTTTATGAAAGTCTTCAAAACGTGGGAGTTATGAAGACAAACGATAGAAATAAACCTAATACCCTGCAGCGGAAGGTAGACTACACTAGGCAAGCCATAGTCAAGTATTAAATGGAGTGAAAGCACAATGACTAATAGCAGCAATGTAGTAAGGATCAGGTAGGAAGATATTGTGAAGCCAGTCAGAACACACAGTTACTCAGTGAAGACAAAAGATAGTGCAAACATACAATGACTTCACAAGGAGTAACAGTAAGTAAAGAGAAGGGAAGATGAAACCAGTGACTCGTTGAAGACAATGATTTGTTGGACCAGTTCCAGTTGCTGTGACAATTGTACGTCTGGTTAGAGCGGCTAGGTATTTAAACCTTAGGATACACAATCCCGGACACCCAGTCCTGAACACGCAGCTCAGGACACCCAGTCCTCACCGTATTCCCCTTGAGCTAAGGTCACACAGACCTCGCCCAATCACTCTGGTAAGTCTTCAAGGTAGACTCCCAAACCTTCACAGACTTCCTTCACCGGCAATCCACAATGTCTCTTGGATGCTCAGAACGCGACGCCTAACCGGCTGGAGGATGCACAGTCCTCAAGTGTAATAAGTCTTCAGATCACACAGACAAGAAGACTTAAGTGATGCCTAATTCTCTTTGGCTCTGGGTGGTTAGGGCTTTATCCTCGCAAGGAATTCTCTCTCAAAGGCTTCGAGGTGGGTTTCTCTCAAATGACAAAAGCCGTACTCTCAATCTGAGCAGCCAACCGTTTATGGTTGTAGGGGTGGGCTATTTATAGCCACTTGGCAAACCCGACCTGATTTGTCCAAAATGACCCTGGGTCACTAAGGAACTGACACGTGTTCCAACGGTCAGATTTCAAACTCACACGACAACTTTACTTGGGCTGCAAGCAAAGCTGACTTGTCCGACTCTGGACAAGATTCGCTCTCATAGTCTTCACTCGAAGACATAGGTTTAGGTTAGGCATCACTTCAGTCATTCTGACTGGTTCTCTTGGACCCCACTTAATAGTACGGTGGTTCCTATGACTCAACACAAAAGAAAGAGAACTACGAAAGATCAAAGTCTTCAAGCTCCATAGGCTTCATGTGGTGTCTTCTCTTGTCATAGTCTTCAATGTGAATATCTTCATATACCACCTTTGACTTCGATGTCTTCATACATTTTTATGGGTCATCTCTGGTAGGAAAACCAAATCAATGAGGGACTTCTACCTGTGTTATCCTGCAATTCTCACAAACACATTAGTCCCTCAACTAGGTTTGTCATCAATACTCCAAAACCAACTAGGGGTGGCACTAGATGCACTTACAGCGACCAACCCAATGATGCCGAGGTCGACACGGCTACGGCAAAGAGGTTGTACACTTGTTGCATCACTTATTACTATACATTCACGTCGTTCCATTAGGGCTATTTTGGTTCAACGAAAAAACATCGATCCACTGGTTGTTACCATCACTCTAAATTTCTGCATGCTCTCCTTACATAATCTCACCATATTTTTTCGTATGCATGTCAGATATTGTACACAGTCATGCTGAACATGTAGAGAAAAAGAGAAGAGTTTTGCGCGGCAATACAATGTCATACAGACATCGCTCCATGGTGGGTTCAATGGCAAACCCTCCCCAACCCTCTCCAGATTGTAATCCAGAGGAAGATATCTGTTCTGAGGCGGATTCGGACGCCGCTGACCACTCCTATTTACCCCCAAGGTGTTTTCTCTACCTTGGCATGATGATGTTAGTCATATCATGCATATGTTGCCTTGCAGTGCCTACTTTTGACATCATATATGTCATCTGCTTAGTTTAGACATGTTCTGTAATGCCACTTGTTTAGTTTCTATATCATATATGGGAATTATGCAGTCTCATGTCTTTTAGCCAGCCATAATATATGTGAAATGTGCAATGCCATCCTGTTTAACCAGGCATCATATATTTGAATGATATCTTGCCCATCCTTTTCTTCATTACATTTCCATTTGTCGACAATGTTTGTAAATTAAACTACTCTTCCTGTGAATCAACCATTTGGGTGGGAGATGGAAAAATCTGGAGTGAAAACAAGGCCTTCAGAGCATACAGTGCTACATGTCGAAGCAGATCTCTTGTTGGGTCCCGATAGCTCCTCAGAGATGGATTCAGAGACAGATGACCAGTCCTATTCCCCCACTGAGGTGTATGATCTAACTTGGCACGGTTATACTGCTCATATCATGCATACGGTGTCTTGCATTGCATAGTTTAGACATCATATACACAATATTCAACACCATGTTCTTAGTTCAGACAGCATATCGAATGCCCTCCGTTTAGCATATAAATCACATATGTGAATTAAATGATGCGATCCTGATTACTTAGATAACATGTAGGTGAATTATGTCATGTGATCCTGTTTAGTTATTCATCATATCTTTGAATCATGTTATGCTATGTTATCCAGTTTAGATAGACATCATATATGTGAAATTATGTCATGCTATCTGTTTTAGTTAAACAATATACATGTCAACTATTTCATGCCCTCTTTTTTCCACACTATCTATTGCATCTGTCTCTCATACAATGTCTGTACATTCAACTATGTTTCCTGTTTATCAGCCATTTGAATTGGAGCGGGTGATGCCAGTATCTAGCGGACTAAAAACACGGTCTTCAAATAAAACAGGGCTAGCTCTTGGTGGAGATAGCACCCCGGTTGTACATGCACAAGAACCAGCCCTACCACACATAACCCAAACTCTCGCAGATTGTACCCCTACTATGATGGACAGAGAACCAGCTTCACCCTATCTAACCCCAACCCCAGCCGATAGTAACCCAGTTCCTGTTGACACAGCACCATCTCCACCACAGAGCTCCCAAACAAGAGCAGTTAGTAAGGAAGCTCCAGTGCCCAAAGGGCCAGTACTATCATGGCGAACCCCAACTCCACTAGTTAGTACGCTTATTCCTGTGGAGGAAGCACAACCAGCTAGTCGTAGTTTAGCATCTATCGCATTTGATGTTGTTAAATCGTATGTGCGTATCTTCCCATCTTGGAAATATTATACTGAAGATGAAGGAAAATACCAGTTGCAGGTGTTTGTCCAGGAGTTATGTGTAAGTAATGTTATTCATGGCAATTACTTTGCTTCGTCCCATACATCCTACCTCCATGATGGTTATAATACAGCAAATTTTCCCATTTTTTTTCATAGAGAAGGACTGATTTGGAAACTCAGGATGAGGTAACCTGTGTTAATACCTCTGCTATCTTCAAGAATGCTTGGTGGCAGTATCAGAATTACCTGAAGAAAACTTACTTCACCGGCAAAGAAACTCATCAAATTCCCTTACTTCTCCTGAGACACATTTACTGGACGATGACTGGGAACGCCTTGTTCTGTACTGGACCCGAACCAAGAATGTGGTAAGGTCTATGAGCTCATTTTCTATTTTTAAGTATTATATTCTTGCGTCTTATTGTACTCTGTTCATGTAGAACAAGTGCCTAAACCTGAAGAACAACTGTTCTAATTTAAGATTCCATTGCTACCATAGGACATAGATATATGTCTGTTTGATGCTTTTATTATGTACTAGTACTTGGCAATAGAAGACTTGGTAGTTTAATCCTGTCCACCTTACTAATGAACTGGTTCACTGAAATGAGTTTCATATACTAGTACATGCTAAACTTGTTATGTGTCTGCTTGTTTCTTCTTTTAGAATGCTGACAGAATATTGGGGAAGAGTGCCTTATTAAGCAACGGTAAAGGAAGTAATGCAGATAAGGTTCAGGATAGTGACACATCCTGTCTTGGTTTAGTGTTGGAGTTACTGGCCACTACCGCTTGCACAAGCTATTCAAACTCACTATCTGAATCAGTTCGGTTTCTTGAGTCTCAACTACAAGCTGAAAGATATCGATCAGCTGTGTTGCGACAAGCGGAAGGACTGCGGAAGTCCCTGGAGCATTCAGATGCATACTTTCTGGTGCAACAGCAAGTGTTGGAGGATTTTAGCGCCAAACAGGACAAAGCTAATCAGCTTGCTAAGCTTATTGCCAGCATGGTGGATACCCAGGATAACATTTCTTGAGCTCTTCTGAAGTTGTTTCAGTTATGCTCTTGTTTTGCTGCCGCGTTTCTTTGCACTGGTGGCCAATTTTGACGGCCAGTGTATATGATATGCTGCTTTGTTCCCTATATTTGCACTGGTGGCGAACTTTGATGCCCAGCGGATGTAATATGTGTAATAGTCGTGATAGCCTAGCGTTAGTTGCTTGCTTATTTATTTCCTTGTTGTATTGTTTATTTGTTTGCTTGTAGTCATTGCAGTTCTTTTTCCGCGGTTAACTAGTGGCTGCAATAACCTATTTTTTTAAAACTAGGCCACAATAACCATGGGCTAATATTTACTGTAGTGACACCGGGCCTCCTACGGACCGTAGAAACAATGGGCCTTCTACGGGCCGTAGAAACAGTAGACCTTCTACGGGCCGTAGAAACAATGGGCCTTCTACGGGTCGTATCATCAATGGGCCTTATACGGGCCGTATGATCGATTGGCCAAACATGGGCCAATAACAGGCCGCATTATGGCCGTAAACGGGCTAGAGTTGGAATCGTCCGTTCATGGGCCGACCGTAACGGGCCATCGTTAATAGGCCGTATTTGATGACGTTATGAAAACGGCCCAACGTATTAACGGACCACAAACGGGCCGACTGTAACCACGGGCTGAATTTGGCCCACAAGTAGAAAATGACAGTAACGGGCCGTAAGTAAACGAATGCTGGAAATGAGCCCAAGAATAAATGGGCTCTGAGAAGGCCGAAAGATAACATGGGCTGGAAACGGCCCAACGGAATAACGGGCCGTTAATGGGTATAAAGTGATACACTGTTCATTATGGGCCAGTTTCACCACGGGCCGTTAATGGGTGTAAAGTGATACACTGTTCATTACGGGCCAGTTTCACCACGGGCCGTTAATAGGCCAAGAGTTACATAGGGCCTCATATGGGCCGAAAGACGTCATGGGCCATACATGGGCTAGAAGTGAAAACGGGGTGGAATCATATTGGATGGCCCAGATGACGCTACTGGGCCTAATCCGGATAGGGCGTAATGGGCCTTGGGTTAGCGGGCTGTAAATGGGCTATATGCGAACAGACCGTTAACAGGCTTTCCATGGGCCGGCCCGCCACCTTTTGACCAAGTCAAACGGGCCGGCCTTTTCACAGGAATGGGCCTCTGTTGGGCCGTGCCACGTGTCGACGTATCATAGGCGCCTTCCGTCCAATGAGTGGTTGACATCTGTCCCAACGATGAGCCGACACGTGTTTCCTCCAGCCAATGATGATTTTACACGTGGAAAATCCCCATTGGTCGAGGCTGTTAACGGGTTATCGGATCCAAAACCCGACCCGATAGCTTAACGGTGTTCCGTTACGGTGGATGCCACGTGTCGGTCACCCTTGATGAAAGCACTTCTGTGACGCGCGATTTATCGTCATGGAAGTGCACACTTCCGTGATGATAATTTTGGTAATGTCATGGAACACTTCTACGACAGCACAGGTATGACTATCTTGATTCTGTCATAAATTTGTCATGGATGTACATGCATGACAAAAAAAGTGACCTACTGTGACAAACACGTATCATCACGGAAGTGTATTTTTTTGTAGCGCATTTTGCAAGACTTACCTTAGGCCCCCCCACCACTCTTTCACCTAGTGTTGGATAGTTAGACATAGCCCCCTCCCCCCATGTAATTATTACCACTGTAAATGTTGCCACGTTTGAATTAACAAATGCAGTAGGAGCCTTTCCTACTGTCCTAACCTTCAAAAAAATACCATACACTTGCAACCAAGTAGAGAGGCCGTGCTTTCAGTCTCCCGTTTGAGGGATCATTCGAGGGCGGTTCGCGGGATCGTCATCAACGGTTCGATGGACTCCAAGTACGATCTACACCGACTCGTCTACTTCCGCTACACTCTCGAGTCGGTAACAATGGTTCATCCAAACCCTATATGCATCTTCATATTGTTCATGGGTGTTCGTAGGGCGATTTTTTTATTTTCTACTACGTTTCGCAACAAACATACAATAAGAAGTGACTACGATACTCTCATGGTCTAAAGAACTAAAGCATATGTTAACTCACCCTGGGTGTTTGGGTACCCTAACCCGCTACCTGAACCCGAATCGAACCAAATTACCCGAATTGTGGGGTAATTTGGGTATCAGGTTAGGGTTCGGTTCTCATTTCCTCTTTATTCAATTTTTGGGTTGGGGTGCCGGTTCCAGTATAGCAAACCCTAGATACCAATAGTACCTGAATTATTCATACTAACCAAATTATTCATGCTATTATTACACTATCATGTTACCCATACTAAATAAATTACGCATACTACCCGAATTACCCATACTAACCAAATTATTCATACAAAAAGCTGATGTGTGCTCGGAATATTTCAGTTTTTTCGGGTACCCGAATTACCTAAACCTGAATTTCAAGTAATTGGGTTCGCGTAATTTTTTGGTAGAAAAAATCTGGTCCCTATTTTTTTGTACCCGAGTTACCCATAAACCAAACTACCCAAACCGAAATAACCGAACGCCCAGAGTGAATGTTAACTCTCCGTGTTATATCAATTGATTTGTGAAGATAGTATCTCAAAGTATAACAAACAAGTTGATTCAATTCAATATGATCGTTCTTCCAATGTCATACTTTCAGAGTTGTTTTGGGACTATCGTTACACTTAATGATATCCTAGGATCCAGAAAACGTGATCACTTACAACACTTGAGCTAGTCCTAGAGGCAAGACTAGGACTCATGTTTTACCTTTTATCATTCCACATGTGCATATGAGTTTCCACTGAATCACATATTCCAGTATCATAGAAGTTATAACATAGAATATAAACTCTTGTTTATAAACATGGAAATATAATAATACAACATTATTGCCTTTAGGGCATATCAAACATTACTCACACACTTGGGGTGTACATAAAACTTGAAGAAAATTGGTGTTGGGGAACGTTGCATGGAAAACAAAAAAATTCTACGAACACGCAAGATCTATCCATGGAGATGCATAGCAACAAGAGGGGAGAGTATGCCTACATACCCTTGTAGACCGTAAAGCGGCAGCGTCTAACAACACAGTTGATGTAGTCGAACACCTTATCGATCCAACTAATCAAGTATCGAACGTACGACACCTCCGCGTTCAGCACACGTTCAGCTTGATGACGTCCTCGCCTTCTTGATCCAGCAAGACGGGCGAAGTAGTAGATGAGTCCCGGCAGTACGACGGTGTGGTGACGGTGCTGGTAAACTTGTTCCTACACTGCTTCGCAATGCACTAAGGAAAACTAGAAGGAGGACTAAACTGTGGAGAGGGGCTCCGCACATGGCTAAGAGATTGTCGTGGGTTTGTGTGGCGCCCCCTCCCTCATGTAGCCTAGGGGGAGGGGAGGCAGCCAAGGGGCGCCCCAAGGTGGCCGGCCGACCCCCTTGGGCTCCTGCCCTATGGCGCCCCCTTCCTTGTTTACCTGCGGGGGGAAGGCGGGAAGAGGTGGCGCCCCTCCCCTTTCCTTTATCTAAGATGGAGGGAAGGAAAGAGGGGCTAGCCCTCCCCCCTTTCCATCCATAGGGCCGAAAGCCAAGGAAAGGGGCATGCCAACCCCTCGTGGTCTAGTGTGTTCCCCCCCTCTTGGCCCATTAACCTCCCGGGGCTTCCTGGAACCCCTTCCGATGATCCGGTGACTACCTGATACACTCCGAAACCTTTCCGGTGACCAAATAGCATCATCCTATATGTCAATCTTGACCTTCGGACCATTCCGAAGCTCCTCGTCATGTCCATGGTCTCATCCGGGACTTCGAACAACATTCGGTCACCAAATCACATAACTCATGTAATACTATATCGTCAACGAACGTTAAACATGCGGACCCTATGGGTTCGAGAATGATTTAGACATGACCGAGACGCCTCTCCAGTCAATAACCAATAGCGGAACCTGGATGCCCATATTGGTTCCTACATATTCTATGAAGATTTTTATTGGTCGAACCTTATGACAACATACGTAATTTCCTTTGTCTGTCGGTATGTTACTTGCCCGAGATTCGATCGTTGGTACCTTCATACCTAGTTCAATTTTGTTACCGGCAAGTCTCTTTACTCGTTCCGTAATACATCATCTCATAACTAACTCCTTAGTCATTTTGCTTGCAAGCTTCTTGTGATGTGTATTGCCAAGAGGGCCCAGGATACCTCTCCAATACACGGAGTGATAAATCCTAATCTCGATCCATGCAACTCAACAGACACCTTCAGAGATACCTGTAGAGCATCTTTATGACCACCCAGTTACATTGTGACATTTGATAGCACACAAGGTATTCCTACGGTATCCGGGAGTTGCATGATCCCATAGTCGAAGGAATATGTATTTGACATTAAGAAAGCAATAGCAATAAACTGAACGATCATATGCTAACCTAACGGATGGGTCTTTTCCATCACATCATTCTCCTAATGATGTGATCCCGTTCTGAAGTGACAACACATGTCCATGGTTAGGAAACCATAACCATCTTCGATCAACGAGCTAGTCTAGTAGAGGCTTACTAGGGACACGATATTTGTTTATGTATCCACACATGTATTTAAGTTTCCGATCAATATAATTCTATCATGAATAATAAACCTTTATCATGAATAAGGAAATATAATAATAACAACTTTATTATTGCCTCTAGGGCATATTTCCATCATTTGGAAAGCTTCAAAGTGTGTGTTTTTGTCCAAGTGGAGCGTGACCCCTGATTGTTCATAGATTTCGAGCATAGCTCTCGACTGTGATGTAGAATTTGAGTGGAGCACATCCCTCGAGTGTATTTTAGCTTTTGAGCGTATCCCCCGAGTGTGGTTTAGTGTCCGAGTGGAGCGCGGCCCCTGAGTGTGGCATAGCGTTCGAGTGGAGCATTAGTCCTGCACTCCTTGGCATAAAGGACACAGTAAGGAACAATAAAAAGTTATTTATTCATCAAGATCTACTCCGAACAATTGCTTCGCAGGATTACAACGTCGGAGGATCTTTAAGTGAAAATATGGCGAAGGAGGTCGGTGTTCCATGTGTGAGGCTCATCTGTCTTTTTATGAAGGTTGTAGAGTCGGTAAGCTCCGTTGTTCACCACCTTTAAAACAATGAAGGGGCCTTCCCATGGAGGTTCCAATTTGTGAGACTTCTGTTGGTCTAGTCAGAGGACTAGATCACCTTATTGAAATGCATGTCCACGCACCCGCCTACTATGATAACGCGGGAGATTTTGTTATTATGCAGTTGATCTTGTAAGATCTAGCTCGTGTTCCTCTTCTAGGAGATCGAGCCCATCTTGACGCACAATTTTGGCTTCCGCTTCTGAGTAAAATTCCACTCTGGGAGAATTATGGAGAAAATCACTCGGGAGGATAGCTTCTTCACAATAGACCATCAGAAAGGGTGTGAATTTCGTAGATCTGTTGGGAGTTATTCGTAGGCCCCACAAAACGGATGGTAAATTCGGTGCCCAAGCCCCTACTACATGTGTTTAGGTCACTCTTAAGATGCGGCTTTAGTCCTTTAAGGATTATACCATTTGCTCTCTCAACCTGTTCGTTAGTCTGTGGATGCTCCACGGAGGCATAATCCACCTGAGTACCCTACGAATGGCAAAAAGCTCGAAATTCGTCCGAGACAGATTGGTCTAGTTGTCAGTAATGATATTATGGAAACTCCAAATCTATAGACGATCTCCTTCATGAACTTGACGATCTCTGGTTGAGTCTAGTTTTTTGATGGGTTTGGCCTCTATCCATTTGGTGAACTTTTCAACTACCACCAACACATGAGTGAAGACGCTAGCCCCGGTTTGGAGTGGCCAAAATTTTCAGTTTTTTTTGAAAATTAGAAGTGGCGGGCACCGTAGAGGGCACACCACATGTACAATAAATAAGAAAAATGCTTAAAACCCATATTTACTCAACTCGGAATAGTTTCAAATTTGATCATGGGACTTTCAATGGTGTATATTAAACATAGAAAAAGTTTGAAGTTTAAATGATGTATAAAAATTGTGTTTTGTGTGGTAGGTGGCGGTTTTCGTTCATAACCCTCATACTTCTCCAAAGAGTATTCATTTGTACATGAAGTGCATCAAGTTTTTTGTAACGCTAAGAAATTTTTAGCACACCGTACATGGGACATATGAAGACATAATGTAAAGTTTCTTCCCTTTCCGAGCTCGTTTGCACGTTATGTTGAACCGAAGAGCCCTTTGCCTTTTTACACCCAAAAATCACGTAATACATTAGAAAAAGTAAACCAACTCAAAAAGTGGCAAAATGGGGCTAGCGGCGGCCATCCATGGCAGGGGCTTGCCGCCTCCCCACATCTCGGCACCCACCACGGCCGCGTCCTCACGCACCTCCATGTGATTTGGCTGCATTAGGAGAAGTTTGGAGGTCGTTCTCAATGAGGATTGACGACTCGCCCTTGCTAGCCCTCAACACCGACAGTAACAACAACACTACAAAGTCTTAGGTGAAGAATTACATCGCTACTGAACAGTTTCAGTGTCCTCACTAGCTTATTCTAGTTTGATTTGCTATGTGTTCCCCTCAAGTTTATTCTAGTTTGACCATGTGATCTAACAAACATGTTTTACAGAAAATTCTTAGTACTAGCCCCTGGCATTTTAAGTGAAAGTGTTCTCAACACCCAGCCATTTTTTGTATAGTGACATGGCATTTTAATTAGATAGAATGTCATTTTTCTCATGGCAAATATGTATGCATCTCATTTCATTAACTACATATGTGGGCAATTATGATCAATTGGGATGTCAAATTTTGTTTTCTAGCTAAAAAAATTCATGTTGCATCCCTAAAGATTCATATAGTTCCCATGTTATTTTTTAGGGAACAAGCTTCCTAATTTTTCCATTAGGTAGTAGTAGCATAGCCATCGTATTATCTAGACCATGACATTTGTGTTTAATTAGACCATGATAGATTTTGTAGGTAGCAGGGCATTTTATTTTTTTTCATACGAGGGCAATATTTAAAATTAGACATGGCAGTTTTTTGTCACAAAAATTACTGTTATGGGATCTTTTGGGTATGCAGTTGAATTTGAAGTGATAGCGGTGTCATGGCATTTTTGTTAGAATACAAATTCTCAAAGCATGGCACCATACTTGATAGGGCAATTTTATTGGACTTAGCACGACAATTGTGTTGACCATGGCATTTTAAAATATGGCTACCATGGCAATTTCGTTTTAATCACCATGGCAATAGTGTTGACCATTAATGACATTTTTATCGAACTTACCATGCATTTTTCAAAAAAATGCATGTTTATATGAGTAAGCTAGCATGACACCTTTTTATTTTGTTAGACAATGGCATTTTATTTAATTAGAACCATGGTAGCTTTAGTGTAGTTAGCATGACATTTTTATTATATTACTATATGGCATTTTTATCATTTAAACTATGTCATTTTTTAGACCATGGAATATTTAAGAGCATGGCGTTTTTTAGTTTTAGACCATGGCAGTTTATTGTTTAGAGCATGGCATTTTTTTATTATTTTACACCATGGCAATTTTATTATCGTGGAATATGGCAAATTTATTGGACTTAGCATGACATTTTCTTAATATAACTTGGTAAAAAAATTGTGTAATTTTTACATTTTGTTGACATGGAATTTTTCTGCCTTTCTCAAAACACAATTTACTATTTTCCAAAAGGACAGTTTTTCACAAAATTTGTTGTGATTATATGACTAAGCTAGAATGGTACTTTTTTTAGAACCATGGTAGTTTTAGTGTGTGTAGCATGACATTTTTATTATTTAGTACATGGCATTATAATTATTTGACAATGGCATTCTTTTTTTTCTAGACCATGACATTTTTTATATTTAGACCATGGTAGTTTTATTGTTTAGAGCATGGCATTTTTATCACTTTCACATCATGGGAAATTTATTATCGTGGAACATGGCAAATTTATTGGACTTAGCATGACATTTTTTTAATATACCATGGTAACTTTTTTACATACTTTTTACATTTTGACAATATGTCATTTTTCTGCTTTTCTCAAAAAACAATTTTCTTTTTTCCAAAAGAAGTTTGTTCACAAAATTGACCATGTTTATATGATTAAGCTAGAATTGTCATTTTTTTTATTTTGTTAGAACCATGGTAGTTTTAGTGTAGGTAGCATGTCATTTCTACTATTTAGTACATGGCATTATTATTATTTAACGATGGCCTTTTTCTTTTTTATACCATGATTTTTTTTTAATATTTGGAGTATGCCGTTTCATTGTTTAGAGCACGGCAATTTTTATTATTTTTACACCATGCCAATTTTATTATCGTGGAATATGGCAAATTTATAGGATTTAGCATGACATTTTCTTACAGTTTTTTGACATGGCATTTTTCTGCCTTTTGCAAAACATAATTTGCTTCTTTTTCCAAAAGAACAATTTGTCACAAAATTTGCCATGTTTCTATGACTAAGCTAGAATGACACATTTTTATTTTTATAGAACCATGGTAGTTTTAGTGTATGTAGCATGACGTTTTTATTATTTAGTACATGGCATTATTATTATTTAATGATGGATTTTTTCTTTTTTTCCAGACCATGACATTTTTTATATTTATAGCTTCGCAATTTTTTTATGCCATGTCAATTTTATTATTTGGAACACGGCAGTTTTATTGGACTTAGCATGGCATTTCCTAACATACATTGCGAATTATTTTTTATAACATTTTTTACATTTATCGACATGGCATTTTTCTGCCTTTCTGAAAGTACAATTTGCTTTTGTTTTCTAGTAATGCATGGAAAAATCTCTTGTTGTGCATTGCATCAAGTATTTTTTTCGCGTGCATCATGTCATTTTTGCACTATTTTTGCCATCATGTCAAAATTTAAAATTTATATGCATTTTCACCATGTCTTTTTTCTTTGGACTGTATTTTAGATATGGATGACGCTGGGGAAAGGCCCAGTAAAAGGCCTGCCAGTTGGCGGGTCATGCTAGGGGGCTTCTGAGCGATCCTGCCCCTAGCTGACCTTCCCCATTTCCTCAAAAATAAAAAAGCTGACCTTCCCCAGTATTGGGATCCTATTTTTACAATATATAGTTTTCGTTGTTGAATTAATAACTGGATTGTCTCCTATTAAGTAAGATTCTTAAGCTTAATAAGCCCAAAGATCAAAAAAAGTCCCAGTCGATGTTATATTTGTGAGATCTTATGTAAAGATCCGTTCAAAAATAAAATTTCTTTTTATATGTTGTGTCACTCGACTAGACTGGGATCTAGCTCCACCCAACCAATAAACCGGAACGAAGGATGCAGGTACTATTTTTTCAGGGAAACAGACTCTGCTACGTATTTTTATTGATTTTATAAATAAATAATGCAAGGTTCAGTTGTCCAAAAGAAAAAAAAGGAAAACAAAAAGAATACAAAAGCAGAAATAAATTACAACAACAACATGATTACCTGTCGAAGCCAGTAAGACTACCCACAGTGAGAGTAATATAGGTGGTAACATCACACATCTCTAGGCAAAACAGATAATGTGGGAAGCAAATAATGAGAAAAAAAGAGCATGTGGTAACATAGCTAGTTACTGTAACATCACACACATCAAGGCAAGATGAGTGTATAGCCTAATAAATAAAGTGTTGCATGTTACCACACATATGTTACTCTTCACTATAGAGGTGGTAACATAGACTAGTAACATATGCATGTTACTAGTCTAAGTTACTATCCATTATGACTAGTCTAATGACGTCCACTGTACAGAAAACTAGGCACACAAACTTTTATCTGAAATTGTGCACCAAAACTAGACACACAAACTTTTATCTGAAATTGTGCACCCACTGAGGCAGGTAGGCAAACGACCTCCTCGTGGCTCGATGAATGAGCAGCTTCAGTTCTTCTTTGAGTCTGCGCCGGCATGCATAAAGACTAGTCGTACCACACATTGTACTCGCCAGCATTGTCATATGGTGTTGGGACATGTAAGACAATAGACTTAGGGGAGAACCGGCACAACCCTCTAGGGGTGGCCTATCACATATATATATATAATGAGGTGGTATACAACGTTACAATATACACATGTAAATACAGTCTAACACTCTCCCTCAATCTTAGCCACTTTCTAATGAATCTAGAAGGGTAAGATTGCGCCTGCAAGTCTCAAACTGTGGCAAAGGCAATGGCTTGGTGAAGATGTCAGCAAGTTGATCCTTGGAAGAAATAAACTTGATCTGTAGTTGCTTCTGAGAGACACGTTCACGCACAAAGTGATAGTCAACTTCAATGTGTTTCGTTCGGGCATGGAATACCGGATTTGCAGAAAGGTATGTAGCACCGATGTTATCACACCAAAGAACAGGAGGCTGTGATTGGGGTATACTTAACTCCTGAAGCAAGGACTGTACCCAGATGATCTCTGATGTGGCATTAGCCACAGCCTTATACTCAGCCTCAGTACTGCTACGCGAGATAGTAGCCTGTTTCCGAGCACTCCAGGCAATCAGGTTAGAGCCAAAGAAGACAGCAT
This sequence comes from Triticum aestivum, assembly GCF_018294505.1. Lineage (NCBI taxonomy): Eukaryota > Viridiplantae > Streptophyta > Magnoliopsida > Poales > Poaceae > Triticum > Triticum aestivum. Next base: position 320,305,000 of record NC_057806.1, on the reverse strand, counting down.
AACCCCCCGTGGATCGCCTGTCATCCGGATTACCAGCCCAGTCTGCATCAGAATATGCTGAAAGACAACCAGAGTCAGACAGCCGAATATGCAAACCATGAGCCACCGTGAAACGAATATAGCGCAAAATCCGCTTAACAGCAGACCAATGAGTGTCACGGGGTGACTGCAGATACTGGCAGACTCGGTTAACAGCATAGGAAATGTCTGGTCGCGTGATCGTCAAGTACTGGAGCCCACCAACAATACTCCTGTACTCTGTCGCATCAGAAGAAGAAAGAAGCACACCATCAACAGCATTGAGCTTATCAGTGGTAGACATGGGTGTAGTCGTCGGTTTGCACTTAAGCATCCCAGCTCGCTGCAACAAATCCAGAGAGTACTTCTTCTGCGTCATAACAAGGCCAGCATCACGAGAAGTAACCTCCACACCAAGAAAGTAATGAAGCTTCCCAAGGTCCTTGACCGCAAAATCAGCACCAAGTGAGCGAACAAGCGCAGTAGCAGCCGACTGAGAGGAGCTGACCAAAATGATATCATCTACATAGACCAACAAGTACATAGTAACCTCAGGCCTTTGAAGAAGAAACAATGAGGAGTCAGCAGTTGATGATGCAAAACCATGAGCACGAAGAGCCATTGCAAGACGAGCATGCCAAGCACGAGGAGCCTGCTTCAGGCCATAAATTGCCTTGGACAGACGACAGAGATGATCAGGGCGATCCGGATCAGAGAAACCCGGAGGCTGGCGCATGTAAACCTCCTCCGCCAAGATACCATGAAGAAAAGCATTTTGAACATCAAGCTGACGAAGAAACCAACCTCGAGTAACAGCCAGAGAGAGAAGAAGTCTGATGGTAGTAGGCTTGACCACTGGACTGAAGGTGTCTTCATAGTCAAGTCCAAAACGCTGTCGAAAACCACGAGCAACCAGACGGGCCTTATAGCGCTCAATGGACCCATCAGAATGCCTCTTCACTTTGAAAACCCATTTGGAATCAATGACATTTACCCGTGATTGTGGAGGAACAAGAGTCCATGTCTGATTGCGAAGAAGCGATTGATACTCCTGCTCCATGGCCTCTCTCCAATGAGGAATGCGCATAGCAGCTTGATACGTGCGTGGCTCAGAGGATGGATCTGCGAGAGCAGCAGACATGCACGCCGCTAACCAAGCAACTGTGCCATCGTGACGTTGCTTAGGCTGAAAAATGCCACTCCGACTGCGCGTATGTGGACGTAGAGCAGCAGCAGGAGCCGGCGGAGGCGAAGGTGACGGAGACGTGACGGTCGCCGGAGATGCAGGAATCACCTCAGGCGAGCTCGGGACAGACGACTCCGGGCTGCATGGCGAAGACTGGCCCGACGACAGGGGCTCAGAGGCCATGGGCGAACCGAGAGTGGGCGAGGCCAGCTCCGGTGACACCGGCCCAGACGGCCTTGGCGAGGCGAGAGCAGGCGAGGTCGGCCCTGGTGAGAAGGGCCCAGACACCCTGGGCGAGGCAGGGGCGGGCGAGGCCAGGCCTGGTGATGACTGCCCCGATGCCCTGGGCGAGACGGGGGACCGAGGAGGCCGGCCCAGTCGGCGGGGTTGCAGGGTGCGACGATGGCGAAGGCAGCCCAGAAGCCAGAGGCGACCGGGCCAGGATGTCGATCGGCCGTGCATGAGCACGGAAACCGAGGCCATGCAGGGGTGCCATGTGCTCCTCATGCACAACAGAAGGTGCCGAGGATGAAGGCGATGGCGACGAAGAGGAAGATGGCACTTCCAGAATCTCCAAACGAGCCCCACGACCAGTGCCTGCACCATGGTTAGGCAACAATAGAGGAGAATATGCAACATCATCAAATTGGTCAGAAGCAACAGAGGATGAACGCATGACAGGTGGCTCGGTAGTGGACACAGGGAGTTTGGCAAAGGGAAAAACATGCTCATCAAACACAACATCCCGAGAGATGTAGACACGATTAGTGGGCACATGAAGACATTTGTATCCTTTATGAAGAGAGCTATAACCAAGAAAAACACACTTCTTGGAACGAAACTCGAGATTACGCTTGTTATATGGACGGAGATGGGGCCAGCAAGCACACCCAAACACCTTGAGAAAGGTGTAGTCCGGTTGTTCATTAAGGAGAACTTCAATGGGAGTCTTCATATTCAAAACACGAGTGGGAGTACGATTGATGAGAAAACATGCAGTGGTGAAAGCATCACTCCAAAAACGAAACGGAACAGATGCATGGGCCAAAAGAGTCAGACCAGCTTCAACAATGTGACGATGCTTACGTTCTACTGAACCATTCTGCTGATGTGTATGTGGACATGCTAAACGGTGAGTGATCCCAAGCGACTGAAAGAAGGAGTTGAGGTTGCGATACTCGCCACCCCAGTCCGACTGAACATGAACAATTTTGTGCTTGAGAAGGCGTTCAACATGTTTTTGGAACTGAACAAAAATGTCAAACACATCAGATTTACGTTTGATAAGATAAAGCCAGGTAAAGCGGCTGTAAGCATCAACAAAACTGATATAGTAATTATGACCACTAACAGAAGTCTGAGCAGGACCCCATACATCTGAAAACACAAGTTCTAAAGGATGTTTCACCTCACGACTGGACTCCGAAAAAGGAAGTTGATGACTCTTCCTCTGCTGACAAGCATCACACACTGCTACATCTTTATTACTAGACACACTAGGAAGCTCATGACGACGCAAAACATGCCGGACAATAGGTGTGGCCGGGTGACCAAGACGAGCATGCCACTGTGACGGAGATACCCGAACTCCACTAAAGACGCGAGCGACGCCAGGATGCTCCAGACGATAGAGACCTTGGCAGAGCCGCCCACTAAGAAGAATGTCCCTCGTGCCCCGATCCTTAATAAAAAGATCAAAAGGATGAAATTCACAAAGCACATTATTATCACGAGTGAGTTTAGGAACTGAAAGAAGATTACGTGTCACAGATGGAACTCGAAGAACATTGCGAAGTTGAAGACTCCTATTGGCATGTCTAGTGAGAAGTGATGCTTGACCAATATGAGAGATGTGCATATCTGCTCCATTGGCGGTGTGGATCTTGTCAGAGCCATGGTAGGGTTCACGAGTGTGAAGCTTCCCCATCTCACTGGTCAGGTGCTCTGTCGCCCCAGAGTCCATGTACCCAATGGAGTAGGACTGAGTGTGTCCCTGTGGCTTCTGCGGCGGCGGACGATCAGCCATGGCGACCTGACGAGCAAAGTTGCGTGTATCCTTCCCGTCATTGCCGAGACCAAGAAAACCCCGCTGGAAGCGCTTGTGACACTTCGAGGCCCAGTGCCCATCGCGACCACAAAGCTGGCACACACGTGGACCGCCAGCCCCTGGTAGCGTCGCAGTAGGAGGAGGGGCCGAGGCGGGTGGTGGTGACTGCCCCGAAGGAGCCCTGGATGAAGCAGAGGAGCGACCACCCTTGGTGGCGGCGTTTGCCGAGAGGGCGCCGTTGCCCCTGGATCGGCGCGTCTCGACTCGTTGCTCAGTAAGCAGGAGGCGTGAAAAGACCTCGTGTGCTGGCATGGGCGTGGAGTTGCCCCTCTCATTGATGATCTCGACTAGGGCGTCATACTCCTCATCAAGACCATTGACAATAAACGAGTTGAACTCGGAGTCGGTGAGGGGCTGTTCAATGGAGGCCAGCGTGTCGGCGAGACTCTTGACTTTGTTGTAGAACTCAGTGGCGGTGGAGTCAAGCTTCTGACACTCCCCAAGTTGGCGACGGAGCCCAGATACACGAGCCTGCGACTGTGCCGCAAACGAGCGCTCAAGAATAGTCCATGCCTCGTGGGACGTCTTGGCGAAGTCGGTGAGGGGCTGTCCAATGGAGGCCAGCGTGTCGGCGAGACTCTTGACTTTGTTGTAGAACTCAGTGGCGGTGGAGTCAAGCTTCTGACACTCCCCAAGTTGGCGACGGAGCCCAGATACACGAGCCTGCGACTGTGCCGCAAACGAGCGCTCAAGAATAGTCCATGCCTCGTGGGACGTCTTGGCGAAGACAACAAGCCCAGCAACGACCGGAGAGAGCGACCCCTGGATGGAGGAGAGGTTCGCCTGATCCTGCCCTGTCCAGACACGGTGAGCCGGATTATAGACCGGACCGTGCACGCTGTCAACCAGCGCAGGAGGGCAAGGGAGAGAGCCGTCGACATAGCCAAGCAGATAGTGACTCCCAAGAAGCGGAAGAACCTGCGCGCGCCAGAAGATGTAATTGTCCGACGACAACTTGATGGTGATGAGATGGCCGAAGTGAAACGGCGGCGGCTGCTGCGATCCCATCGAGGAGACTGGCTGAGGTGAGACCACCGTGGAGACAGTCAGAGGGGCAGCCGACGCGGTGACAGAGGGCGCGATGGCCGCGGTTGACGCCGCGAAGCCTGCCAGCGCGACGTCCTCCGCCACCAGCGGCGCAGTGGCCGAGGGCGCGACAGCCGCGGTTGACGGGGCGGCGGCGGTGTGGGCCACAAGCGCCTGCCCGGACGAAGTAGCAGCCGGCGGGAGCGCGAAGAGGGAGCCGACGCTCCGTGTCCCGATCGGCGCCTGAAGGGAGGCGGCATCCAGCGGCCTCGAGAGAAGTGCCGCGAGGGAGGCCGGCAGAAAACCGGTGGCGGTGGAGCCGGACGCAGCGGCGGACGTCATAGCAGTCGGGCGACGGCGACGGCGGGCGCGGCGGCGGCGGCGGCGGCGGCGGCGGCGGTGGTTTAGGGTTTTTAGGCGGAAGCGGACGTAACCTAGCGTGATACCATGTAAGACAATAGACTTTGGGGAGAACCGGCACAACCCTCTAGGGGTGGCCTATCACATATATATATAATGAGGTGGTATACAACGTTACAATATACACATGTGAGGACGTGGGCATAGCCCAGTGGTTGGGGGCGCATGATTGTAAACCTAACGACCAGAGTTCGATCTCTGTCAGAGACGAATTTCTGGAATTCTCATGAGGGATGCTTCTTCTATATCAATAAACTGTGGGTGCTAGTGCCCATGGAGTTTCATTTTTTTTTAATATACACATGTAAATACAGTCTAACAGGACATTATCATTAACAGTGGATGAAGGGAAGCATTGCCAGGAGCAAATCACAACTAGAGTAGGAAAAGTGAAAGGATAAAAGAAAGCAAAAACAGAGAGCCCAGTGGCAAAATCCTCCTCTCCTCTCATCTCACAGTAGGAAGTACGACGCCGACGAGTCATGAACCATAAATTGGTCCTCGAATCCTCGAAGTTCCCCTAACCAGTTGTGCTCACGCTCTTGTTCCCCTCTCGTCGGCCTCTTCCACTTTACTCCACTCCACTCTCCTCTCCCCACCCCAGCCCCGGCTCGCCTCGACAGCCGCCAGCCCGGCGCCAAAACACATAAAAATCCCAGTAGAATCCACACCCTCTCCCGCCCCGCCCCGCCCCGCTCCGGTCGCTCGCCATGCGCGCGCCGGCCGCTTCCCCTTGGCGTTACTAGATGGGCTCCTCCTCCCTCCTCCTCTTCCCCTCGTCCTCCTCCTCCGCCCCCCGCTCCTCTTATTCCCATGCCACCGCCTCCTCCCACTGCCACCTGCTCCCCTGCCCTCCCGACTTCCTCCTCCACCTCCACCTCCTAGACCACCGAGAGCAAGAACCCGCCGCCGCCGCCATGGTCCGCAAGCGCCCGGCGACCGACATGGACCTGCCCCCGCCGCGGCGCCACGTCACGGGGGACCTCTCGGACATGACCGCCGGACCGCCCGTGCTGTCGTCGGCCACCGCGCAGCTGCCCGCGCTGCCCTCCCAGCTGCTTCCGCCCTTCCAGCTCCAGCAGCAGCAGCAGCAGCAGCCCGTGGATCATATGGACGTCGCCGCCGCGCCGGCGCAGGCGGGCGAGGCGGCCAACACCACGGCGTTCGTGGACGGCATCATCCGGGACATCATCGGGAGCAGCGGCGCCGGGGTGTCCGTCGCGCAGCTCATCCACAACGTCCGCGAGATCATCCACCCCTGCAACCCCGGTCTGGCCTCGCTCCTCGAGCTCCGCCTCCGGTCCCTCCTCGCATCCGACCCCGCCCCGCCGCAGCAGCATCAGCATCAGCCCGCTCTCCTCCCTAACGCCCCAATGCCCATGGTGGCGCTCCCTCCCCCGCCTCCGGACAAGCGGCGCCGCGAGGAGGAGCGGGAGCCCAACAACCCGCCGCAGTCGCCCAAGCCTCCGTCCGCAGAGGAAGCCGCCGCGGCCGCAGCGGCGGCGGCGGCTGCCGCCTCCGCGGCGGTGAAGGAGCGGAAGGAGGGGCAGCGGCGGAAGCAGCGCGACGAGGAGGGGCTCCACTTGCTGACGCTGCTCCTGCAGTGCGCGGAGTCGGTGAACGCCGACAACCTGGACGAGGCCCAGACGGCGCTGCTGGAGATCGCGGAGCTGGCCACCCCCTTCGGCACCTCCACGCAGCGCGTGGCCGCCTACTTCGCGGAGGCCGTGTCGGCCCGCCTGGTCAGCTCCTGCCTGGGCCTCTACGCGCCGCTGCCCCACGCGTCCCCGGCGGCGTCCCGGCTGGTGAACGGCCGCGTGGCCGCGGCGTTCCAGGTGTTCAACGGCATCAGCCCCCTGGTGAAGTTCTCCCACTTCACGGCGAACCAGGCGATCCAGGAGGCGTTCGAGCGGGAGGAGCGCGTGCACATCATCGACCTGGACATCATGCAGGGGCTCCAGTGGCCGGGGCTGTTCCACATCCTGGCGTCCCGGCCCGGCGGCCCGCCGAGGGTGAGGCTGACCGGGCTGGGCGCCTCCATGGACGCCCTGGAGGCCACCGGGAAGCGGCTGTCGGATTTCGCCGACACGCTGGGCCTGCCCTTCGAGTTCTGCCCCGTGGCGGACAAGGCCGGGAATCTTGACCCGGAGAAGCTGGGCGTCACGCGGCGCGAGGCCGTCGCCGTCCACTGGCTGCACCATTCCCTCTACGACGTCACCGGCTCCGACTCCAACACGCTGTGTCTCATCAAGAGGTACTCTATCTTTGTGTCTGTGCGCTGTGCTACTCCTACTCTACGTCTACGCCATGCTGCTTCCAATGTCAAGTCTACCATGGAATCATGCATACTTTCCAGCCTGCATTTCCTTACCAATGTGACACCGTGACATACTAGTACCACCGTAGTACACATCAAGCAAGCATCAATGACAATGCGTTGATTTGGTTTAAGGTCAGGAGATGTAGTACTACGTAGTAGTACTAAAAAAACTGCTATTTGGGGCGCTAAAAGCTTGTCATTATGACCGGCTTGGCTTTTTTACTTTTTTAGGATTACTTTAGAAAGGTTTCAACTTTGGTGATCCGAGAAGTTGGAAAGATTTCTCGTCCATTTGGTTTGTACTAGATCGCTAAAAGGTTCTCATCATCATGACCAACTTTTCATCATCCTAAAAAGGTCCCAACTTTCTCGTTCCAAGTGCCACTCATGCTGATTCCACATTTAGCTGACGGAAATCACTGTCATCTACTACTAGTAGTAATCCATGTATGAACTATGATCCTGAGAATGGTTGATGATGTATGTCAAGGTTGGCGCCCAAGGTGGTGACGATGGTGGAGCAGGACCTGCGGCACACGGGGTCGTTCCTGGCGCGGTTCGTGGAGGCGATCCACTACTACTCGGCGCTGTTCGACTCGCTGGACGCCAGCTACGGCGAGGACAGCCCGGAGCGGCACGTCGTGGAGCAGCAGCTGCTGTCGCGGGAGATCCGCAACGTGCTGGCCGTGGGCGGGCCGTCGCGCACCGGCGACGTCAAGTTCGGCTGCTGGCGCGACAGCCTCGCCCGCTCCGGCTTCGGCGCCGCCTCGCTCGCCGGCAGCGCCGCCGCGCAGGCCGCGCTGCTCCTCGGCATGTTCCCCTCCGACGGCTACACGCTCGTCGAGGAGAACGGCGCCCTCAAGCTCGGCTGGAAGGACCTCACCCTGCTCACCGCCTCCGCATGGCGCCCCATGCACGCTAGAGCTTAATCCACTCTTGTTGTTAATTTCTGCTACGTCTTCTTACTTAATTAGAGTAGGAGCTTCTTGGTCCGCTTAGCTGCTCAAATTTGGTCGAAAAGGAAAAGAAAACATTCTGATCACTAATTGCTAGATCTTGTCACCACCACAGTGGTAGAGTAGGTGCTAATGCTCAATCAGCTTATATTCATGTGATCAACATTACTAGTACCATTTTGGCCAGCTCGGTGTCATTTTGTCATTTTGACCGACATGTCCATTCTGCATGAGTCAAAGCAATCTTTTCATGGTGGCCACTCACCTCATATCTTATTGCTTTGCCTCTAGTGGATATGTATGTACTGATTTACTTTAACATCGTTTTCACCTTTCACTCCATATATCAGGTCAGGTCGTTGGCTTTTCGCTAACTCCACATCTTAGCCAATGGGGTTGTGCACCGTCAGCTTGGACCCAGTGTCGCATTCCACTAGCTCACCATTCCCATCAGCCAAATCCCAGTGTGTAATTCTTTTTACTTTTCTTCTTGTCTCATGTCAGCTAAACTGGTTAATCTAATAAGAGCTTCTCAAAGCATGCCACGTCTGACATTGATGCCACGCGATGTGATCGGATGAGAATGCGGCACTGACCGACGCGACCTCTCGGGCGACGTCGCTTCGTTGTGGACGCAGCGTCCCGAGGAACCAACTTCGGTCGTTGCGGCTCATTGAAGCAGGCTGACCGTCCATTCGCTTGGCCTGGCCGGGGCTATTTAAGCTCATCGCCGGCATCGTCCACAATGTACTCTACACTCATCATCGCCATGCACCTCCTTCGCTCCCCTCTTCCTCTACGCGTCTGGCGATGGGAAGTCTTGGGCCTCGGCAGCGCTGATAGGCAGGTCTGGATCAGGGAGTAGGAGAGCGTGGCGATGCCGCCTTGCACTCCAGGGCCGTCTTGATCCTCGGTGGCCAGTTCCTCAACGAAGGAGAAGATCGTCATCTCCTCTGGTGACCAGGAGGGTCAACCAATACAGAGGCTTGTCCTCTTGCAGGACGCGGTTTATGCGGTGACGGATGCTGAGTACGAGGAGGAGATGGAGCTGATGCTCCGTCGGTCGCTCTTCCATGACCACGGCCCGGCGGTGCCACCGGAGCCGCTTCTTTGTGTCGTCAAGGTAGAGCAAACATCCCCTCCTCACTTTCACCCGCATCAAGGCGAAACAGTTGCCATCGCGTCAAGCAGGAGCAGCCGTCGGCGCCTCTCTGCCGCGTGAAGGAGGTGGTGTCGCCGCCGTACGAGGTCACCGACAAGTATATGGTAGATATTAGTTCACTAGATGAAATATCGTCCGATTTATGTAATTATTCAAGTTCGAAGAAAATTGCCTGGTCTGTATAAATTTGCACCATATTTTCTTCTAAAATTCTGTTCGAAATGAAACGAGACATTTGCTGCTATGGTTGGATGTCCAGCTTCCATGTCAATGTGCGTGGACTGGTCCCATCGATCCGTAAACGGATGCACTAGGATTCTAGGAAGGACTACCATCTCTCTTAAATGCTTCTTCCTAGTCACATTTCCACTGTGGGGTTATTTGCCAAATCTTAAAGCAATACACGGCCTTCAACATGTCATGATAAAAAATGGTCACTGCTCTTTATGGAGAGGGCTCGAGATCAGATGAGTAGAGAGAGTGATCTGTTGCCTCTGGCGAGTGCTATGAATGACAGTTGATGGGTCTCTCATCTCTCCTATACTATTTTCTCTGTCTAGATGAGTAAGTCATATTAGGAGTAGCAGCACGACCTAGATGAGTGTAGATTGGACGAGAAGGAGCACCAGGACAAGCAAAACTTCCAACCACAGCGCTGTTATAAATGGAAGCAAAATCAACAATTAATACGTAGTTATTATGATGTCTTTTCAGGCCCAATCAACGCCCTGCTACGATGCATGCAGTGGTCGTTCTCGTGCATGCCTCATCAAAGACAGCATGCAGGATCGTTTTACACTTGAGAAGAGGAAAAACGAAAGGGTAGTACGAGGCAGCAAAGAAAGAGAACGCTGGCTAACAAGGCTGCGAGAGGATCGAAGAGAAAGTTAATGTTTGATGCCTAAAGGTTTTGGGAAAATCTGATATTGTGACTTGTACACCTAAACGGAGGAAGTACTGCTAATCTTCTCCATCTCCCTATCTCAACTTTTTCTTGTCCCCATGAGCGGTCCTTTTCCACACAACAGAACAGAAAGCCATCCATCCAGCCGGCCAGCCCTACCCTGCTGCTGCCGCTGCAGCTTCTTGTTCTCTTGTGTGGTTGAGGTCCTACTGGCTACTAGCAAGGAGGTCAGCTTGGAAAGACACTGCTCGCTTTAGCCATTGCTGGGCTGGGTTTTCAGAAAATTAAGGCTGGAACGATTTGAGGGAGTGATGATGGCAGTCAGAGCGTGGTTGTTGGACATGCTAAATCCTTTGCAGGAAATGCAATGCCGCTGCGTGCTTTGGCCCGATCATTTTTTCACCTCTTGGGGGAAAGCAAACAACGAAGCTATTGAACTAGTATTGATCTAAAAACAAATTAGGAAGCTCATGCAATTGCTGCCTGATTATCGATTGAGCAAAGTGTCACTCACAGTGGTAACAACTTTGATGGTGGTGATGTGTAAGCTTTACGGTGGATCCTTGCCGGCACCGCCCCGGTCCCCGCGGCCATGGACCTGCGTTCTCCATCGCCGGTGGCTTGCCCGCGTCTCTCCAGGTGTGTTTGCGGCCCCGGCGCTTCAATTGTTGCATCCCCTCCAGCTTCGGCTCGTCGGTGTTCTAGTGGCTCCGCCTCCGACAACTCGTCATTGCATTCTCTTCTGGTTCCTGACTTGCCGGTGGTGCCAATCGCCATCCGACTCTCCGTGCAAGCTCTCTAGCCTGCTGCCTTCCCGATCCCATCCACATACATGCCATGTCGGATGCAAAGCTCGTGTTTTTTCGGTGGCGGCAGGTACAACGCCCAGCCCCCTCCCCCCCTCCCTCCCAATCCGAGGTGGCGGTCGTCTGGCGGGCTGACTTCCTCATCTTCAGAATTTGATGTGGCGGCTATGGGATTCCTCGAACTCAAGCCAGGAGAAATCCTTGCTCGGCTTGCCAATGCTGGCAGCGACGACACTTACGGGTTACGGGTGCCGTTTTCCTTCTTGAAGGCGCTGTCATGGCCTTTATCTGTGCTCCTCTTTAAGCATCGGGGGAAACCCTAGGTCCGGTTCTTTGGATCGGATGACGGCGGCGCCATGACGTCGTTTCCCTTCTTGAAGGTGCAATCTTACTTGCTCGCAGTGTCCCCGGAGTTGGATTTGGAGATGTTCGACGTCATGCTGGTTCGGCCCGCCTCTCTAGTTGCATGCTTGGTGGGTTTAGTTGTGTCTTTTCCCTGTTCGGACTGCTCATCCCCTGTCTCTCTGCTCCGGGTTTATTGCTCATGCCTCCTACGTTCGTGTTGTATCCTCTATTCTACTCATTCTATTTTCTTCTATCAATGAAAAGATAGACAAGCTTTATGCATTCGTGGAAAAAAAGATACGTAAGCTGATTGAGTGGGGCCAAGGCAGTGCATCAATGCAAGCAATGCCATGCCATGGTCCTGAATATTCTTCAATCATGGAGCAACAACGGGAAAACAAAATCAGATGGGTGTCTGTGAGCAGCTGGTTTGTGGACCTGATGTTAGCATGGCATTGAAGTGTCACGTCATGCTCATATGGAAAGGAAAGGAGGAGCCTTCCTTTCCGCTGTGTACCCTTGGAACCATGGCAGATTTAAGGAACAGACATCCAGAGGAGTGGGCGAGCAATGCATCATGCATTTTGGTACCCAACTGCCTCTCCTCCTCTACACACCCATAAGTTTTTCTTTTCATTTGAAGCTCGGGCACATCCATAAGTTGGGTTGCTGGACATGGGTTGCCCTGCAACGCTGCACGCTTCCCTTCCCTTGCCATTGATGCATTGGTGTTCCCTGGTTTGGCAGCGCTACATTTCATCTTCCACGTTTCATAGATCGGCCACGCACGTCTCAATCCTACACGTGTATGCATTTCTTGCAAGCTATAGACTCATATTTTCATGAATAGTTAACGATGACAAGCAAATTCTAGCATTGACGCTGAACAAACAAACGGCTTAAAAAAAAGAATTTGCCTTACGATAGGATCTCCATCCTACCACAATCCTATTACGAAACTGCTCCACATCCTATTATATATGACCGATTTAAAAGAAGAATAAGGTACTGCTAGAGCGCTGATGTTTTTTTTTGCGGGGTAAAGAGAGATTTCTATTACTCAAGGAGGCAAATCCGCCAAAACCAAGTTTACAATGTCACACATACCCGAATCCAGCCATACTGCAGTACGGGGGGTACTTCTACCGTAAGCAGCAAGAACGCGGCTAACTTTATTTTGTGAGGGACTAATAGACGTGATAGAAATCTCCCTAGTCTCAGCATCCTTCATCCTCTTAATCTCCTCAACTAGCACGCGGTTCCTCGAGCGATCACTTGTCGAAGTGTTCAACATGTTCACAACCTCGACGCTATCCATCTCGATGAGAATGGGCAGATCCGTGCGGTGCAGGGCTAGCTCGAGCCCCTCCCTAAACGCCACCAACTCGACCTCTAGGCCATTAACACATGAGCGGTTTTCCCTACATGCAGTGAAGATTATGTTCCCTTGGTCTGTTCACAAGACCATGCCCCCTCCAGCTGCTCCTGTAGCCGGTACATAGCTGCCATCCACGTTCAATTTTGTCCATCCAGCCGAGGGTAGCGTCCACCGCAGCTCCACCTTCTGTCGTACGCGCTCTTGTGGCGCCAGAAGACCAACCTGAACAACCATCTTTCCTTTCTCCATGTTACCTTGGGGCCACTGATGAATGCACAACAAGGAATTGATGTAGCCTTACAGAAATCTGCGAGATGCTTCCGTTGGAGGTGGGGGCTTGCCATGAGTTATTTCATTCCGCACATGCCACACACGTCACATGACCATGAGGACTATCATACGTGTAGTGTCAGGTAGAGGCTCCAGTAGTGAGAATAACAATTCTGGACCTGTATGTATGATATTCTCCACCTTGGGAATGGGCCAGTCCCGCGCCATAGCATGCCACAACTCTTTCGCTAGGGAGCACCTACACATTGCGTGGAAGCCATCCTCTCGTTTCACACCACAAAGAGGACACACGTCAGAAAGCTCGAGGTGACGAGAGAATTTATTTACCCAGGTAGCAAGTGAGTTGGAAACCAGCCTCCATGCAAAGACGCGTACCTTTGGGGAGCAGGGCACCCTCATATGGTCTTCTAGATGGCACGACGACCATCCGGTGCCCTGCTCGTTGCAGTCTCCAGTGGACGCTCGTGCTCGTCCATGGCGAGCTGATATGCGAAGCGAACGGTGAAGATATCGTTCTTCTCCGGAGCCCATGCAATGACGTCGTCGGTGATGCAAGGCGACGTGCGAATGTTGGTGATGGTCGCAACGTCTGCCGGAAGGAAATACCATTGTAGCACATCTGTACGCCAGGCGCCGTACATGTCCAGGAGCTCCGAGACCCAGCAAAGACGGCAAGTCCCCTGCTGCGTGATTGGCTGGGCCGTCGATAGTGTTGGGAGCCAACGGTCGCGCCAAATGCGTATGTTCCGGCCATCTCCGACTCGCCAGACAATCCCCTTTTTGAGGATCTCAGGGCCGTACTGGATGGCCTGCCATGTGGGGGATGCGTTACCAGAGAAAACAGTGTCCTCCAGTCGACCATCCGGATAATATCAGGCTTTGAGGACCTGCGCACATAAGTTGTTAGGATTAGATAGAAGTCGCCACGCCCGCCGTGCGAGGAGGGCTTGGTTAAAGAGATGGAAGTCTTTGAAACCCAAACCAGCCTTCATTTTATGAGCCAGAATATTCGGCCAAGCCGTCCAATGCGTTTTTCTCTTGCCCTCAAATGAACCCCACCAAAAGTTCCGCACCATCCTGTTGAGATCGTCGCACACTGACATCGGAAGTTTAAAACCCCCCATAATATATGTTGGTATTGCCTGTGCTATAGCTTTGATCATAGTCTCCTTTCCAGCAAGTGACAACGTGTCTCCCCAAGCAATGATCCGCTTCAGAAGCCTCGACTGCAAATTCTGAAATTTTCCCCTAGACATACGTCTGTCCGGAGTAGGCAGACCCAAATATTTTTCCTCAAAAGTAACAAGGTTAATCTGTAGCACTGAATGAACCTTCTCTTGATTGTTTTCTGTACAAGATGTGCCAAATAGTGCACTGCACTTGGCCGGGTTAATGCACTGACCCGTTGCCTTCTCATACGTATTTAATAACTCATGCACCATTCTATCTTGTTCCTCCTCTACTTTGAAAAACAAAAGAGTGTCATCTGCAAACAGTAAATGTGAGATACCTGGTGCACGCCTGCACACTTTTAGGGGAGTGAAATCACCCCTGTCCTCTCCATTTTTCAACAACGCAGAGAGCCCATCAGCCACGAGAAGGAACAAAAAAGGGGAGAGAGGATTACCTTGCCAAAGCCCACGCGTCGGTGCAAACGAATCCAAGAGGCTCCCATTAAATTTAACTGTGTATCTTACCGAGGTGAAGCAAGTCATAATCCAGTTCACCCACCGGCAAGCGGAACCCATCTTTTGCATTGTTCGCTTCAAGAAGGTCCAGTCTACCCTATCATAAGCTTTGGATAGATCCAACTTGTAGGCACAAAAACTTTTCTCTGGGTCCTTTTCCTGCTGAATATGATGTATGCATTCAAAAGCGACTAGAGCATTATCAGTAATCACCCGTCCAGGAACAAAAGCACTCTGAGCAAGTGAAATAATATCGTCCAATAAGGGCCTCAACCGATTAACCAAGCTCTTAGGGACTACCTTATAAATGACATTGCACAAACTGATAGGTCTGAACTCCTTGAGTTTTTCTGGATTATCTACCTTGGGGATGAGGACAATGGAGGTGTCGTTCACCCCGTTCGGCATCACTCCTGTCTAAAAAAATTCCTTGACACCACTGATTACATGCTCTCTCATGACCGCCCAAATCCTCTAAAAAAAGCGAGCTGGAAAACCATCTAGGTCGGGGGCCTTAAGGGGGCCTATCTGGAACAATGCATCTGCTATTTCCTTTTTAGTGAACTCTGCACACGGCCGAGCATTCATGTCATTTGTGACTCACGTATTAATCAAATCAATAACCGGATCAACACATAATGATGTATCATCGGTGAACAGTGAGGCAAAATAAGAAGTCGCCATGGCATCCATGGACTCACGGTCCTTGTGAGTCATGCCAGCATCATCCACTAGAGCCTTAATACGATTTTTTTGCGCCCTCCATACTGCCTTCCGATGAAACAACTGTGTGTTTCGGTCTCCTTCACGCAGCCACGCAATGCGAGACCTCTGCATCCACAACATTTCTTCACGGTACAATAGTTCATTCAGCCTATCATTGGCCTCCCTTATCTCTTTACGGTCTGCATTCATGCATTAGCTCCTCAAGGCGAGAACGAGATTTATTAATTTCTTTGATCACGTTACCAAATTTTTTGTGGCTCCAGTCCTGAAGCTTCTTCATCAAATTATTTAGGCCATCACAATGTCGCCCAAATGAAGCATGGAGCCCAGCTCCGTCCATGTGTTCACGATGACCTCCGAGAGAGAAGAATCTCTCTCCCACATCACCTCGTATTGGCGGCATCGCCTACTAGCTGCCTTTACGACCTCCTCTTGGACGCACTTGAGGAGGATGGCGAGGTGGTCCGAGCTCAGAGCCACCAGGTGCTCCACCTTGGCCTCCGCGAAGGCGTCCCGCCAGGCGTTGTTTGCGACGACATGGTCCAGTCGTACCTTAACTTTGGCCCTTCCACTTCGCCAGTTATCATAAGTATACGGGAGTCCTGCAAAACCGAGATCACCGAGGCCACAAACTTCCAGAACATCACGAAAATCAATCATCTGACCTGCCGAACGAGGTTTTTCGGAGAAGTGTTCAAAGCTCCACATGGCCTCGTTGAAGTCTCCAATTACCATCCACGGCATGTCAGCTTGTTGGTGTAGATCATGGAGGAGGGACCACATGTGATGACGGTCCTCCGTCCGGGGTTCGCCGCAGACGCAGGTAAGCCTCCAAGGTGGCTCACCCGCCGCCACAGACACATACGCATCAATATAGCGCTGATGTTGACGAGTCCAACCAAGGTCGAACATGGGATTTTCATCCCCGAAGCCAAGCATTGAGTCAACACCTTCAGCAAGGGCACGATGTTTGCACGTCGACATTGCTTGATCTAGCCGAAGAACATCATGCGTTTTCACCTAAAATATATGCAAACTTTTCATCAAATTCATCACTACCGACAACCTTGCTACCGTGGACGACGCTCCACTCACTGGATCCTGGCACTGGGAGAGCATCAAACTCACCTAGACCATTGGAGAAGACATCGGATGCAGGTCGAGGACCGTCGTCCTACATGTCACGTGTTGGGGAATGTAGTAATTCAAAAATATTCCTACGACCACGTAAGATCTATCTAGGAGAAGCATAGCAACGAGACGGGAGAGTGTGTCCATGTACCCTCGTAGACTGAAAGCGGAAGAGTTCAGTAACGCGGTTGATTGATACGTCTCCAACGTATCTATAATTTTTGATTGCTCCATGCTATTATATTATCTGTTTTGGGTGTTAATGGGCTTTATTTTACACTTTTATATCATTTTTGCGACTAACCTATTAACCGGAGGCCCGGCCCAAATTGTTGTTTTTTTGCCTAGTTCAGTATTTCGCAGAAAAGGAATATGAAATGAAGTCCAAAATGAATGAAACCTTCGGGAACGTGATTTTCTCAACAAACGCGATACAGGAGACTTGGAGTGGGCATCAAGAAACAATCAAGGAGGCCACGAGGCAGGGGGGCGCGCCTACCCCCCTGGCGCGCCCTCCATGTCGTGGTTCTAAGTCTGATAGTAGAATGGGGGGTAGGAATGTAGAGGCAAGATCTTAGCTATGGAGGAGTTGTACTCGGGAGTTTTACGAGTTCAGGCCCTTCTCGGAGGAAGTAACAGCCCTACGTCTTGGAGCCCGGAGGCGGTCGACTGGATTATATGCGTGTGTGTTACAGAAAGTGTGAACCCTTGTCCCTGAGGAGGGGATGGCTTATATAGAGTTCGCCAGACCCCTCCCGCCCTCAGTTACAAAGGGTTTAAGGTACATAAAGATGGAGACGTTACTGGTAATGCCTGTAATAAAAGTACACAATGACCATTAAGGATATGACTGGAATCCCGACCGTTGCAGAGTGGACTGGCTCTAGATCTTCTGGTAGTCGAGTGGTTGTCCATACGGTCGAGTGTCTTCAAGACTATCAAGTGGAACATGGCTTCATGGTCGACTGGATGATGATTTTTCTTCGACTGCTTCTGGTTCTTTTAGGGATGTCCTTGGGGAGGGTATCTTGAACAGACCCATGACCCTACCCTAGGTACATAGCTTCATCATTAGCCCCCGAATGGATCAGGGTTTGAGTGAGGAAGGAGTTGAGAACACTTCCGACTCATTTTTCGTGCTATGAGTATATCTTGCTCTGGATCAATGAACTGAGGGGACGACACCAACTTCTTTTTCAGTCGCCTTGGTCCATTCTTAGTTTTTGTCGAGTGAACTTTTACGGTAGAGTTTTGAATGACGATGCGGAGGATGTTTTCCGTCTGACAAGTTGTTCTGCTGTTCGCGGATTTCGCGGGATTCGAATTTTGGGAAGCGCACCGGACAGGCGAGGTCGTGGTAATCGGGACGGATTAGGCAGGTCGCCTCGATTCCCGCGCCACCTTTTTCGCCACGTATCACGCGCGTGACTATTGCGGGATTTGTTTAGATCGTCCGGGCCTACAAGTCAGTCACTCAGAAGTGACCTTATAAAAGGCACCGGACCGGGCTTTTGAACAATGCACCCTCATGCTCTTTCTTCTTCCTCAGACTTCTCCGCTGCGCCCGCTTCCGCTCTCGGCGTCGTAGCCTCGCTCGAACTTGATCCGCCGCCATGGGAAAGGAGAAGACGATGGCATTGGAGTGCGTGAAGAAGGCGACCGCGAAGGCGAAAGGCAAGAGGACCAGCCGGGGTGGATCCTCGTCGAGATCCGGCCTGCCGCCGGGCTGGATCCAGGGCGACTGGATCCGCTCGACGATCATCCAGGACGACCTCGATGACCTGGTGGAGGGGGACTGATCCCCCACGAATCAGCGCGGCTCCCGGGGAACAAGACCGAGCCGCGGCCGCTGGAGGGTGAGTGCGCTCTCCTCGCCACTCATGTCGACCGCAGATTCTCTTTGCCTCCCCACCCTTTCTTTCGTGGCTTTTTGAACTTCTTCGGGGCTCAACTCCACCACTTTACTGCAAACACCATAGTGTATCTGGATGCCTTTGTGTCAATGTGCGAAAATTTCTTGGGTTGTCGACCACACTGGGGTCTCTTCAAACACATATTCACCTGCCGCTCCCAGTCAGTCAAGAAAGCCAACCCAAGTGACGAGAGGACGCATGTGATACAGATGTGCGGGGGCCTTGGAATCCAAATGAGGAACAAGAGTACCTTCCCAGCGATGATCCTTCCTGACTTGGTCCGGGGCTGACAATCGACCTGGTTTTACTGTAAGGACTAGCCGACCCCGGGCCAGTCGACTGGACTTCCCCCCTTTTCCCTGGCTCGAGTGGAGAAGCCCTCCTCCTTGAGGGTGATCCCAGAAGAGAAGGCGCAGGTCAAGGCGTTGGTCGAGCGGGTCGTCCAACTTGTCCGCGACCGGGTGACTGGGATGCACCTGCTGGAGGTCTTTCTCAGTCGACGCATCCAACCGCTCCAAGCCCGTGACCATCCGATGTGGATGTACTCGGGTCTCAAGGACTCCACTCGGATCCACCCGGAGGACGTTAGCGAAGACACGATGGAGAAGTGGCTGAGAGGAATCACCGGCAACAAAGATAATCCCCGGGGGTCTAGGAGGGTGATTCCATTCGACCATTCGTGCCAGCCGGAACAGGTGTGATTCTGCATTGTCAAGTATCTTCTCGATTCATTGTGTAGCACTTTGTTGATGGTCGACTGTATTTCTTTTGCTCGTTGTCCTTTCAGGCTCTCATTGATATGTACTCGATGCCCAATGGAGTGCAGGAGCAAGACGTTGAGGAAGGGGCGAGCGGGGGCAAGAGTGGCGAGTGGCACTCGGATGCAGAGGAGGACGAGGAGAGCGATGACTCAAGTGATGACGAAGAGGTCGATTCGCCTCCTCGCAGAGAGAGGAGATCCAAGCACGCTCACGACCCGGTGAGCACCCCGGTCCTGGCGACCGCACCGACTGGGCAAACTTCGAAGCGCCCCCGGACGTCTTCCCCAGCACCGACTGGGAAGGCATCGAAGAAGCTCAAGGTTGTGCCGCCTCCTGCGCCAAAAGCATCGAAAGCCACCTCCTCTAAACCACCGAAGGCTTTGCCCAGAATCAAAGTGATCGTCCCCACCATCTCCGGGTAATCATCTGATCTGTTCTTTTTGTCGACTCGAGCAACAGAACATAACCGACTGAGTGTGGACATTTGCAGTGCTGCTACATCAGGAACCTCTTCCTACCAATATCGAGACGAGGAGATGGAAGACGCGGTCACCTCCAACCTAGGTAAAAACTCTTATGATCTTGTTCTTGATTACTCGGTCGATTGAATTCTAGCGATTCACTTGGGGTCGACTGATTTCTCTGCAGCTCCACCCAACGTCATCGATCTTCCAGATGATGATGAAGACATGGCCCCTAGGCCCATAAAGAACAAAAAAAATAGCAGCTGGCAAGATGTCTCAACAGGGACCGACAACCACACCAACCACCTGACAATCTGAAGACGCAGGCGGGGCCTCTGTAACTTTCACTGTACCATTGTCGAGTGAGCGCCCTGCACCGTCGATTGAACCGGTGTTCCCTTCAGTCGTCCAGCCTCACGCTTCGGAGCTCCAAGCTGCCGCACCTGGGTCGTCTGCCCCCTTCTTCACCAACTACCATGTTCTGGAAAACCAGTCGGACGCGGCTGCGGAAGCCATCCGTCAGGCTGACATGATGATGGAGCGGATGAAGACGGTGCACGAGCATAGGCAGGCTGCTTACAACGCCAGTGCTGCTCTTCGGGCCAATGTCCAGGTAAGTAAACTTCCAACTGAACTTGTTCTATTAGGATATGCCACTAGAAATATTTTCTTCCATACAATCTCTTATTGTTTGCGTCGAATCTGTACACCCCCTTGGTGTTTTGTTGTCTTTGGTATTTGCGCTCTTCCACTTGGTCTGGGTGAGTAGGATTTGAACTAGTGGGGGCACTCTAAGTGCACCCACTAGGCGTAGTCCCCGAGACTGCAGTCGAGTGCGGGCAGTTGACTGGGGTCTAAGTTCTTTTTTCTTTCTTTTCTTCCACCCAACCCGAGCGGACCGGTCGAATGAGATCTGAACTAGTGGGGGCACGTCAAGTGCACCCACTGGGTGTAGTCCCCTAGACCACGGTCGACTGCTGGTAGTTGGCCGGGGTCTGAATAGTTCTTTTCTTCTCTTTGTTTTTTTACTCGACCCGGGTGGACCGGTCTAGTTGGGTATGAATCAGTGGGGGCACGCCAAGTGCACCCGCTGGGTATAGTCCCTGAGACCACAGTCGACTGCGGGCAGTCGGTTGGGGTCTGAGTAAATAACCTTTGATCTTGTCGATTGGCACGTCTTTTACCTCCTGCAGAAATCTTGTACTCCCGTTTCCAAGTTTGCTGAACTTGAGGAGAAGCAGAGGCAACTCAACCTCGACTTGGAGCTGGCCCAACAGAATTTGAAGAAAGCTCAAGATGAAGCTGCTGGTATGGAAGGTAACTGCCAGTCGACTGTTCACGTCGATCGTCTTTTAAGATATTTCTTTGATCTCTTGTTTGATCCGATTGCTTCTTTTGCAGAGAAAATGAGGTTGGCTCTGGAGAAGAAGGACTTGGACCTTGCAGCTGCGCAGAAGGAAGCCCAAGATAAGACTGCCCTTGCAGACCAGAAGCTGGCTTCAGTCGGAGCGTTGGAAGGGGAGGTGAACAAGCTGAAGTCCTGTCTCAATGAGTCTAACCGAGAAGTGAGTCGTCTGAAGAAGGATAAAATTGCCCTGAATGAGAAGTTGGAGTCTGCGGTCTGCAAGAGAAATGACACGGAAGCCTATCTGAGAACTCTTGCTAAGAAGCTCTATCTTATGCTGGAAGGTACTCCTTTTAAACTGACTGTTTTGCGGCTTGCAAGTTAATCATGTCCAGTCGACTCACTAACTCTTTGACTGCAGAATTCCGCCAAAACTTTGACAAGGAAACCAGAAGGATCGAGACAGGTCTGGACCCTATCGCTTCTCCAGTTTGCGACGAAACTGCCATGAACGTGCTCCAACTGGAGTCCCGTGTCGCCAGCGTCACAAGTTACCTCGCGCGTCTGAAGGTGGCAGTTTCACGAATCGACCCATTACTCTAGCCAAGGGCGACGCTTCAAATCTGGAATCTCTGATGGCTCGGCTCGACAAGATCCCTATTCGAGTGCAAGAATGGAAGAAGTCCTCTGCCCGGTGTGGTGCTGACGTGGCATTGTCTTTGGTAAGAGTCCACTACAAGGAAGCTTGTGAAGACAAGCTGGCGGCGATCAAGGTCGCCAACACCAAAAGGCACGACTTCCAGTCCTTTATGGAGACTTTCATCGTTGCTTCCACTCGGATCGCAGATGGAATCGACTTGGACGAATTCGTCGAACCCTCCAGCCCTCCTTCTGCCGAGTGAACAAACTATGAGATTTAAACCTGTCTTAAATTTGCCTCAGAATGCCGAGTGGTTGCTGTAACCATTAAACTCCTTCGGGCTTGATGCTCGAATACTTTTGATCTGTTGCTTGGAACTTTAGGATTTATCTGAACTGCTTTTGAGTATACTTGCGATTGCTTTTGGGATCTGCTCCATTATATTTGTGGCGTGGCTCGAAGGAGAAGGTTGCAGTCGACCTGCACCTCGCCATCCTTGCGGACAAGGATGGAGCGCATGTTGTACTTGTGGCGAAGCTCGGAGAAGAGGGTTGCAGTCGACCTGCGCCTTGATACGTCTCCAACGTATCTATAATTTTTGATTGCTCCATGCTATATTATCTACTGTTTTGGACTATATTGGGCTTTATTTTCCACTTTTATATTATTTTTGGGACTAACCTATTAACTGGAGGCCCAACCCAAAATTGTTGTTTTTTGCCTATTTTCAGTGTTTCAGATAAACGGAATATCAAACGAAGTCCAAACGGAATAAAATCTCCGGGAACGTGATTTTCTCACCGAACGTGATCCAGGAGACTTGGACCCTACCGCAAGGAAGCAAAGAGGTGTTCACGAGGGTGGGGTGCGCCCCCCTAGGGCATGCCCCCTGCCTCGTGGGCCCCTCGGTGCTCCACTGACGTACTCCTTCCTCCTATATATAAACACATGTACCTCCAAATGATCAGAACATGAGCCAAAAACCTAATTCCACCGCCGCAACTTTCTGTATCCACGAGATCCCATCTTGGGGCCTGTTCCGGAGCTCCGCCGGAAGAGGGCCGTCATCACGGAGGGCTTCTACATCATCATAGCCTCTCCAATGAAGTGTGAGAAGTTTACCTCAGACCTTCGGGTCCATAGTTAGTAGCTAGATGGCTTCTTCTCTCTCTTTGAATCTCAATACAAAGTTCTCCCCCTCTCTTGTGGAGATCTATTCGATGTAATCTTCTTTTTGCGGTGTGTTTGCTGAGACCGATGAATTGTGGGTTTATGATCAAGTCTATCTATGAATAATATTTGAATCTTCTCTGAATTATTTTATGCATGATTGGTTATCTTTGCAAGTCTCTTCGAATTATCCGTTTGGATTGGCCAACTAGATTGGTAGTTCTTGCCATGGGAGAAGTGCTTAGCTTTGGGTTCGATCTTGCGGTGTCCTTACCCAGTGACAGAAGGGGCAGCAAGGCACGTATTGTATCGTTGCCATCGAGGATAACAAGATGGGGTTTATTTCATATTGCGTGAATTTATCTCTCTACATCATGTCATCTTGCTTAAGGCGTTACTCTATTTTTAACTTAATGTTGGGGAACGTAGCAGAATTTTAAAATTTTGTACGCATCACCAAGATCTATCTATGGAGTCATCTAGCAACGAGGGAGAGAGGAGTGCATCTACATACCCTTGTAGATCACGAGCGGAAGCGTTCAAGAGAACGGGGTTGATGGAGTCGTACTCGTCGTGATCGAAATCACCGAAGATCCTTGCGCCGAACGGACGGCACCTCTGCGTTCAACACACGTACGGAGCGAGGACGTCTCCCACGCCTTGATCCAGCAAGGAGGAGGGAGAGGTTGAGGAAGAGGGCTCCAACAGCAGCACGACGGCGTGGTGGTGGTGAAGCTGCAGTACTCCGGCAGGGCTTCGCCAAGCTCTTATGGAGGAGGAGAGGTGTTGGGGAGGGGAGGGGCTGCGCCTTGGATGTTGTGTGCAGCCCTCCCCTTGCCCCTCTATTAATAGGGGAAGGAGGAAGGGGGCCGACCCCCTCTAGATGAGATCTAGAGGGGGTGGCGGCGGCCAAGGGAAGGGGGCTTGCCCCCCAAGCAAGGGGGGCGCCCCCTTTAGGGTTTCCCCCCCAACCCTAGGCACATGGGCCCAAGGGGGGGGGATGCGGCCAGCCCATATAGGGCTGGTTCCCCTTTCCTCTACAGCCCATTAGGCCCTCCGAGAGAGGTGGCCCCTCCCGGTGGACCCCCGGAACCCCTCCGGTGGCCCCGGTACAATACCGATATGCCCCCGAACCTTTCTGGTGACCGTATGACAACTTCCTACATATAAATCTTCACCTCCGGACCATTCCGGAACTCCGCATGACGTCCGGGATCTCATCCGGGACTCCGAACAACATTTGGTAATCACATACAAGTCTTCTTAACAACCCTAGCGTCACTGAACCTTAAGTGTGTAGACCCTACGGGTTCGGGAGACATGCAGACATGACTGAGACGACTCTCTGGTCAATAACCAACAGTGGGATCTGGATACCCATGTTGGCTCCCACATGCTCCACGATGATCTCATCGGATGAACCACGATGTCGAGGATTCAATCAATCTGTATACAATTCCCTTTGTCAATCGGTACGTTACTTGCCCGAGACTCGATCGTTAGTATCCCAATACCTTGTTCAGTCTCGTTACCAGCAAGTCACTTTACTCGTACCGTAATGCATGATCCTGTGATCAACCACTTGATCACATTGATCTCATTATGATGATGCATTACCGAGTGGGCCCAGAGATACCTCTCCGTCATACGGAGTGACAAATCCCAGTCTCGATTTGTGCCAACCCAACAAACACTTTCGGAGATACCTGTAATGTACCTTTATAGTCACCCAGTTACGTTGTGACGTTTGGCACACCCAAGGCACTCCTACGGTATCCGGGAGTTGCACAATCTCATGGTCTAAGGAAATGATACTTGACATTCAGAAAAGCTACAGCAAACGAACTACACGATCTTTGAGCTAAGCTTAGGATTGGGTCTTGTCCATCACATCATTCTCCTAATGATGTGATCCTGTTATCAATGACATCCAATGTCCATAGTGAGGAAACCATGACTATCTTTTGATCAACGAGCTAGTCAGATAGAGGCTCACTAGGGATGTGTTGTGGTCTATGTATTCACACATGTATTATGATTTCCGGATAACACAATTATAGCATGAACAATAGACAATTATCATGAACAATGAAATATAATAATAACCATTTTATTATTGCCTCTAGGGCATATTTCCAACACTTAATACTCTAGATGCATGCTGGATAGCGGTCGATGAGTGGAGTAATAGTAGTAGATGCAGAATCGTTTCGATCTACTTGTCACGGACGTGATGCATATATACATGATCATGCCTAGATATTCTCATAATTATGCTCAATTCTATCAATTGCTCAACAGTAATTTGTTCACCCACCGTAGAATACTTATGCTCTTGAGAGAAGCCACTAGTGAAACCTATGGCCCCCGGGTCTATTCTCATCATATCAATCTCCATCACTTTTACATTTTTTTGCTATTTACTTTTCTTTTACTTTTTACTTTGCATCTTTATATCAAAAATACCAAAAATATTCTATCTATCAGGTCTCACTCTCGTAAGTGACCGTGAAGGGCTTGACAACCCCTAATCGCGTTGGTTGCGAGTAGCTATCGCTTTGTGTACGTACGAGGGACTTGAGTGTGGGCTCCTATTGGATTGATACCTTGGTTCTCAAAAACCGAGGGAAATACTTACGCTACTCTGCTGCATCATCCCTTCCTCTTCGGGGAAAACTAACGCAAGCTCAAGACGTAGCAAGAAGGATTTCTCGCGCCGTTGCCGGGGGAGTCTATGCAAAAAGTCAATATACCAAGTACCCATCACAATCCCTATCTCTCGCATTACATTAGTTGCCATTTGCCTCTCGTTTTCCTCTCCCCCACTTCACCCTTGCCGTTTTATTCGCCCTCTCTCTCTATCCTCCCTCTCTTTCTCTATTTGCCTCTATTTGCCCGCTTGCTTATTGTTTGCTCGTATGGTTAGAATAGTTGTTTATTTATTACTAAATAGAGAACCTAAAATTTATGGATCCTCATCCGCTTGCTAATCTTTTTAAGAGATGCAGTTATGTCGAACCAATTGCTAGTGAGTTTTGTGCACTAGATTATCTTTATGAAGTTTTGCTTGAAATTCGTGAATCTGAAAATTGCGATGAAGTATGTTATGAAGTGATTCATGATAGATCTTTGAATAAAAAGCATGATTGCAATGATGTTATTATAAATTCTATTAATTACAATTGTGCTAATAATATGCAAAACCCTAAGCTTGGGGATGCTAGTTTTGTTATGTCCTCTACTTGTTGCAATGATCATGATTGGGGTGATTCTTCTTTTGATCTTGAAAATTTATTTAAACCCCATGATGAATATGAGATTGATTATAATGTTTGCAATAATATTGAAAGTGGGTTTGGAAGAATGTCAACCTTAGATCCCACATATTTAGAGAATGTTCAATCTTATGAAGTTTTCGATAAAAGTGCGTTTGGGAAGGTCATGACTTTAGTTAATGTTAATCCCACTATTTCGGAAAAGTGCCAACTTTGCATGCATGTGGATCATGTTGAGAATATTTTATGTGATAGCTATATTGTTGAAATTGCTTATGATCCTACATGTAATTACTATGAGAGAGGAAAATATGGTTGTAGAAATTTTCATGTTACTAAATTACCTCTCGTTATGTTGAGATTGCTATTGTTTCTTTCCTCTTCCTTGCATATGCTAGTTTTTGCTTGCCTTGATAATTTGTTTGCCTATAATATGCCTATGCATAGGAAGCATGTTAGACTTAGATGTGTTTGTCACATGCTTTATGATGCTCCTTTTGTGCTTCAATTCTTGTCTTTCATGTGAGCATCATTAAAATTATCAATGCCTAGCTATAAGGCTTTAAAGGAAAGCGCTTGTTGGGAGACAACCCAATATTTTTACTTGATGTTATTTAATAAATAAATTATTTAGCCTATGTTTTGGTTGTGTTTTTTGTGTTTAATTAGTGTTTGTGCCAAGTAGAACCGTTGGGAAGACTTGGGGAAAGTCTTGTTGAACTTGCTGTAAAAAACAGAAACTTTAGCGCTCACGAGAACTGCTGTCATTTTTAATTGAAGAGTTATATTTAGTTAATTCTTTTTGAAGATGACTAATAGATAAATTCCTCACGTCCGAAAATTTATTTTAGAATTTTTGGGGTTCCAGATCTTGCGCTAGCTACAGATTACTACAGACTGTTCTGTTTTTGACAGATTCTGTTTTTCGTGTGTTGTTTGCTTATTTTGATGAATCTATGGCTAGTAAAATAGTTTATAATCCATAGAGAAGTTGGAATACAGTAGGCTTAACACCAATATAAATAAATAATGAGTTCATTACAGTACCTTGAAGTGGTCTTTTGTTTTCTTTCGCTAACGGAGCTCACGAGTTTTCTATTTTGAGTTTTGTGTTGTGAAGTTTTCAAGTTTTGGGTGAATTCTTTTGATGGATCATGGAACAAGGAGTGGAAAGAGCCTAAGCTTGGGTATGCCCATGTCACCCCCAAGATAATCCAAGGACACCAAAAAGTCAAAGCTTGGGGATGCCTCGGAAGGCATCCCCTCTTTCGTCCACTTCCATCGGTAATTTACTTGGAGCTATATTTTTATTCACCAACATGATATGTGTTTTGCTTGGAGCGTCTTGTATTATTTGTGTCTTTGTTTGTTAGTATGCCACAATCATCCTTGCTGTACACACCTTTTGATAGAGCCATACATGAATTAAAATTTGATAGAATGCTCTATGTGCTTCACTTATATCTTTTGAGCCAAGTAGTTTTGCTCTATGTGCTTCACTTATATCTTTTGAGCTAGATAATTTTTCTCTATGTGCTTCACTTATATCTTTTGAGCTAAGTAGTTTTGCTCTATGTGCTTCACTTATATCTTTTGAGCTAGATAATTTTGCTCTATGTGCTTCACTTATATCTTTTGAGCTAGATAATTTTGCTTTATGTGCTTCACTTAGATCTTTTAGAGCATGGTGGTGGATATGTTTTAAAGAAACTATTGATCTCTCATGCTTCACTTAAATTAATTTGAGAGTCTCTTAATAGCATGGTAATTTGCTTAATAATAATATGTTTGGTATTCAAGATTTGTGAAACTTTCTTTTGAGTGTGTTGAATACTAAGAAAAGATTGAAGCATGATAATTGTTTTGAGATATGGAGGTGATAATATTAAAGTCATGCTAGTTGAGTAGTTGTGAATTTAAAGAATACTTGTGTTAAAGTTTGTGATTCCCGTAGCATGCACGTATGGTGAACCGTTATGTGACGAAGTCAGAGCATGATTTATTTATTGATTGTCTTCCTTATGAGTGGCGGTCGGGGACGAGCGATGGTCTTTTCCTACCAATCTATCCCCCTAGGAGCATGCGCGTAATACTTTGCTTTGATAACTTATAAATTTTTGCAATAAGTATATGATTTCTTTATGACTAATGTTGAGTCCATGGATTATACGCACTCTCACCCTTCCACCCTTGCTAGCCTCTCTAATACCGTGCAATTTTCGCCGGTATCATACACCTACCATACACCTTCCTCAAAACAGCCACCATACCTACCTATTATGGCATTTCCATAGCCATTCCGAGATATATTTCCATGCAACTTTCCACCGTTCCATTCATGACACATTCATCATTGTCATATTGCATATCCCGGTACACCACCGGATGCATTCACATAGAGTCATATTTTGTTCTAAGTGTCGAGTTGTAATTGTTGAGTTATAAAAATAAAAGTGTGATGATCATCATTATTAGAGCATTGTCCCAGTGTGGAAAGAATGATGGAGACTATGATTCCCCCATAAGTTGGGATGAGACTCTGGACGAAAAATAAATAAAAGAGGCCAAACAAGCCCAAACAAAAAAATAAAAAAAGAGGCCATAAAAGAAAGGAGAAAAGGCCCAAATAAAAATAATAAAAAAATGAGAGAAAAAGAGAGAAGGGACAATGTTACTATCCTTTTACCACACTTGTGCTTCAAAGTAGCACCATGATCTTCATAGTAGAGAGTCTCTCATGTTATCACTTTCATATACTAGTGGGAATATTTCATTATAGAACTTGGCTTGTATATTCCAATGATGGGCTTCCTCAAATTTCCCTAGGTCTTCATGAGCAAGCAAGTTGGATGCACACCCACTTAGTTTCTTTTTGAGCTTTCATATACTTATAGCTCTAGTGCATCCGTTGCATGGCAATCCCTACTCACTCACATTGATATCTGTTGATGGGCATCTCCATAGCCCGTTGATACGCCTAGTCGATGTGAGACTATCTTCTCCTTTTTGTCTTCTCCACAACCACCATTCTATTCCACCTATAGTGCTATATCCATGGCTCACGCTCATGTATTGCGTGAAGATTGAAAAAGTTTAGAAAAAGTTAGAGTATGAAACAATTGCTTGGCTTGTCACCGGGGTTGTGCATGATTTAAATACTTTGTGTGGGGAAGATGGAGCATAGCCAGACTATATGATTTTGTCGGGATAACTTTCTTTGGCCATGTTATTTTGAGAAGACATAATTGCTCTGTTAGTATGCTTGAAGTATTATTATTTTCTATGTCAATATAAACCTTTGTCTTGAATCTTTCTAATCTGAATATTGATACCACAATTAAGAAGATTTACATTGAAATTATGCAAGTAGCACTCCGCATCAAAAATTCTCTTTTTTTATCATTTACCTACTCGAGGACGAGCAGGAATTAAGCTTGGGGATGCCTGATACGTCTCCAAAGTATCTATAATTTTTGAGTGCTCCATGCTATATTATCTACTGTTTTGGACTATATTGGGCTTTATTTTCCACTTTTATATTACTTTTGGGACTAACCTATTAACTGGAGGCCCAGCCCAGAATTGCTGTTTTTTTGCCTATTTCAGTGTTTCAGATAAACGGAATATCAAACGGAGTCCAAACGGAATAAAATTTTCGGGAACGTGATTTTCTCACCGAACGTGATCCAGGAGACTTGGACCCTAATGCAAGGAAGCAAAGAGGTGTTCACGAGGGTGGGGGCGCCCCCCCTAGGGCGTGCCCCTGCCTCGTGGGCCCCTCGGTGCTCCACCGACGTACTCCTTCCTCCTATATATACACACATACCCCCAAATGATCAGAACAGGAGCCATAAACCTAATTCCACCGCCGCAACTTTCTGTATCCACGAGATCCCATCTTGGGGCCTGTTCCGGAGCTCCGCCGAAAGAGGGTCGTCATCATGGAGGGCTTCTACATCATCATAGCTTCTCTGATGAAGTGTGAGTAGTTTACCTCAGACCTTCGGGTCCATAGTTAGTAGCTATATGGCTTCTTCTCTCTCTTTGAATCTCAATACAAAGTTCTCCCCCTCTCTTGTGGAGATCTATTCGATGTAATCTTCTTTTTGCGGTGTGTTTGTTGAGACCGATGAATTGTGGGTTTATGATCAAGTCTATCTATGAATAATATTTGAATCTTCTCTGAATTCTTTTATGCATCATTGGTTATCTTTGCAAGTCTCTTCAAATTATCCGTTTGGTTTGACCAACTAGATTGGTAGTTCTTGCCATGGGAGAAGTGCTTAGCTTTGGGTTCGATCTTGCGGTGTCCTTACCCAGTGATAGAAGGGGCAGCAAGGCATGTATTGTATCGTTGCCATCGAGGATAACAAGATGGGGTTTATTTCATATTGCATGAATTTATCTCTCTACATGATGTCATATTGCTTAAGGCGTTACTATGTTTTTAACTTAATACTCTAGATGCATGCTGGATAGCGGTCGATGAGTGGAGTAATAGTAGTAGATGCAGAATCGTTTTGATCTACTTGTCACGGACGTGATGCCTATATACATGATCATGCCTAGATATTCTCATAATTATACTCAATTCTATCAATTGCTCAACAGTAATTTGTTCACCCACCGTAGAATACTTATGCTCTTGAGAGAAGCCACTAGTGAAACCTATGGCCCCCGGGTCTATTCTCATCATATCAATCTCGATCACTTTTATATTGTTTTGCTATTTACTTTGCTTTTACTTTTTACTTTGCATCTTTATATCAAAAATACCAAAAATATTCTATCTATCAGATCTCACTCTCGTAAGTGACCGTGAAGGGCTTGACAACCCCTAATCGCGTTGGTTGCGAGTAGCTATCGCTTTGTGCAGGTACGAGGGACTTGAGCGTGGGCTCCTACTAGATTGATACCTTGGTTCTAAAAAAACTGAGGGAAATACTTACGCTACTCTGCTGCATCATCCCTTCCTCTTTGGGGAAAACCAATGCAAGCTCAAGACGTAGCACACCTCGTCGTCCTTGCGGACAAGGGTGGAGCATACGTTGTATTTGTGGCACAGCTCGGAGGAGAAGGTTGCAGTCAACCTGCGCCTCGCCGTCCTTGCGGACAAGGATGGAGCGCACGTTGTGCTTGTGGCGAAGCTCGGAGAAGAGGGTTGCAGTCGACCTGCGCCTCGTCGTCCTTGCGGAGAAGGGTGGAGCGTACGTTGTATTTGTGGCTTAGCTCGGAGAAGAGGGCCGCGGTCGACCTGCACCTCGTCGTCCTTGTGGGTAGGGATGGAGCGTACGTTGTACTGGTGGTGCAGCTCTTAGGGAAAGGATTTTACAAACTTAGGCGAGTACTGGACTGCAGCTAAGCCCCCGAGTGGGAGGATTGCTCACCACTCGGTAGGATTTTTTAAACTTAGGCGAGTACTGGACTGCAGCTAAGTCCCCGAGTGGGAGGATTGCTCACCACTCGGTAGGATTTTTTAAACTTAGGCGAGTACTGGACTGCAGCTAAGCCCCCGAGTGGGAGGATTGCTCACCACTCGGTAGGATTTTTTAAACTTAGGCGAGTACTGGACTGCAGCTAAGCCCCCGAGTGGGAGGATTGCTCACCACTCGGTAGGATTTTACAAACTTAGGCGAGTACTGGACTGCAGCTAAGCCCCCGAGTGGGAGGATTGCTCACCACTCGGTAGGATTTTACAAACTTAGGCGAGTACTGGACTGCAGCTAAGCCCCGGAGTGAGAGGATTGCTCACCACTCGGTAGAATTTTACAAACTTAGGCGAGTACTGGACTGCAGCTAAGCCCCTGAGTGGGAGGATAGCTCACCAATCGGTAGGATTTTTTAAACTTAGGAAAGTACTGAACTGCAGCTTAGCCCCCGAGTGGGAGGATTGCTCACCACTCGGTAGGATTTTTTAAACTTAGGCGAGTACTGGACTGCAGCTAAGCCCCCGAGTGGGAGGATTTCTCACCACTAGGTAGGATTTTATAACCTTAGGCGAGTACTGTACTGCAGCTAAGCCCCCGAGTGGGAGGATTGCTCACCACTTGGTAGGATTTTTTAAACTTAGGCGAGTACTGGACTGCAGCTAAGCCCCCGAGTGGGAGGATTGCTCACCACTCGGTAGGATTTTTTAAACTTAGGTGAGTACTGGACTGCAGCTAAGCCTCCGAGTGGGAGGATTGCTCACCACTCGGTAGGATTTTACAAACTTAGGCGAGTACTGGACTGCTGCTAAGCCTCTGAGTGGGAGGATTGCTCACCACTCGGTAGGATTTTACAAACTTAGGTGAGTACTGGACTGCAGCTAAGCCCCCGAGTGGGAGTGAGGGAGTCCTGGATTAGGGGGTGTTCGGAGAGCCGGACTATACCTTCAGCCGGACTCCTGGACAATGAAGATACAAGATTGAAGACTTCGTCCCGTGTCCGGAGGGGACTTTCCTTGGCGTGGAAGGCAAGCTTGGCGATACGGATATGTAGATATCCTACATTGTAACCGACTTTGTGTAACCCTAACCCTCTCCAGTGTCTATATAAACCGGAGGGTTTTAGTCCGTAGGACAACATACACAACAACAATCATACCATAGGCTAGCTTCTAGGGTTTACCCTCTCCGATCTCGTGGTAGATCTACTCTTGTACTACCCATATCATCAATATTAATCAAGCAGGACATAGGGTTTTACCTCCATCGAGAGGGCCCGAACCTGGGTAAAACTTCGTGTCCCTTGCCTCCTGTTACCATCCAGCCTAGACGCACAGTTCGGGACCCCCTACCCGAGATCCGCCGGTTTTGACACCGACATTGGTGCTTTCATTGAGAGTTCCTCTGTGTCGTCGTCGTCAGGCTTGATGGCTCCTACGATCATCGATAGTGATGCTGTCTAGGGTGAAACTTGTCTCCCCGGACAGATCTCTGTCTTCGGCGGCTTTGCACTGCGGGCCAATTCACTTGGCCATCTGGAGCAGATCGAAAGCTATGCCCCTAGCCGTCAGGTCAAATTAGGAAGTTTAAACTACACGACTGACATCCGCGGGGACTTGATCTTCGACGGATTCGAGCCACTGCCGAGCGCGTCGCACTGCCACGACGAGCATGATCTAGCTCTGCCGCCTAACAGTGCCCTGAAGGTCACACCCGCGTCGGCTTTGACCCTTAATCCAGAGCCAACTGCGCCGATCGAGGATGGGTGGTTGGACGCTGCCTTGGGGGCTGCGATCCTAACGGCGATCGAGCCGAACACCAGCCCTGCACTCTGTGAGACTCATGATTCCAAGGAGCCGGACTCCTCTCCGGACTCCGAACCATTCGCGCCTCTGCCGGTCAAATCCGATCGGGCGCCGATCATGGGGTTTACTGCCCCGGACATCTTTCAGCACTCTCCCTTTGGCGATATTATAAAATCACTAAAGTCTCTCTCTTTATCAGGAGTGCCTTGTCCGGACTACGGTCAGCGAGATTGGGATGCGGACGATGAAGAAATTCAAAGCCCACCCACCACCCTCTTTGTAGCCATTGTCGACGATTTAACCGACATGCTCGACTTCGACTCCGAAGACATCGACGGCATGGACGCCGATGAAGGAGACGATGAAGAACCAACGCCTATTGGGCCCTGGAACACCACCTCATCATATGATGTATACATGGTGGACGCACCAAAAGATGACGATGAGGAGCGGAAGGACGCACCGAAGGCTTGTTCCCTCGAAAAGCAATCAAAGTGGTGACAGAAGCGCCGCCCCAAATCCCGCCTCGACAGAAATAGCGATCACACAGACCCAGCGCTGGAGCAGGGCGAACCGCTGCCGAACAACGGCAATCCGGATAATCAAACCGAACAAACAAATCCTATCAAGGATAATGGTCCAGACGACATAACGCCGGACAGACACCCGGAGCAGTAGACTGCCCGTAAAAGGCTTGTTGCCACCACGAGGAGTCTGAAAAAGCAGAAGCAAAGGCTCAAGGCCGTGCAAGACACACTCCAAATCAAATGGAGTAAAATACTCAACACTGCAGCAAGGTACGGCGACAATCGCCCCTCAAAAAGCTACCCAAAGCGGAAGCTGCTACCCGATTTCGATGAGGAGGCCTCAGAACCCCCACAACCAAATATCAAAGCAGCCAGCTGGTCAGATAGACGACCCCTCTACCAACACAGAGCGGCATACAACGCCACTCACAATACAATACGCGACCCATGCGAGGTCTCGCACCCAAAGGATGGCGCAACAAGATCCATCTATGGACCACGCAAGCGCGCCCCAGCATACAATGCAACACAACAAACATCCGAACAACGCGGTACACCCAGCTACAGGGGTGCCGCACACCCCCTATGTTTCACCGATGAGGTGCTGGACCACGAATTTCCAGAGGGATTCAAGCCCGTAAACATAGAGGCATACGACGGAACAACAGACCCTGGGGTCTGGATTGAGGACTACATCCTTCATATCCATATGGCTCGAGGAGATGATCTCCACGCCATCAAGTACCTACCCTCAAGCTCAAAGGGCCAGCTCGTCACTGGCTCAAAGGCCTCCCCGAAAGCTCCATTGGAAGTTGGGAAGAGCTCGAAGACGCCTTTCGGGCAAATTTTCAAGGGACTTATGTCCGACCTCCGGATGCGGACGATTTGAGTCATATAACTCAACAGCCCGGAGAGTCAGCCCGAAAGCTTTGGAACAGGTTTCTTACTAAAAAGAACCAGATTGTCGACTATCCGGACGCCGAAGCCTTGGCAGCTTTCAAGCATAGCGTCCGTGACGAATGGCTCGCCAGACACCTCGGCCAAAATAAGCCGAGAACGATGGTCGCATTAACAAACCTCATGACCCGCTTTTGCGCGGGTGAGGACAGCTGGCTAGCCAGATGCAGCACCAGCGACCCCAGTACATCTGAAGTTAGAGATGGAAATGGGAAATCACGGTGCAACAGCAATAACAAACGCCGGAATAAAGAAGACAACACGAAGGGCATGACAGTAAATGCCGGATTCAAAAGCTCTCGGCCAGGTCAAAAGCCACCCCTAAAGGCACCAGGGATGAATTGTCCAGCCTCAACAAAATTCTGGACCAAGTAAGTCAGATTCATAGTACCCCTGGTAAACCTGCTAATCATACCCACAGAGAATGTTGGGTCTTCAAGCAGTCCAGCAAGCTCAACGCCATACACAAGGGGGAGGATACACCAAGTGAAGACGAGGACGAGCCCCCAAGCAAGACACGGGGGAACAAAAGAAATTTCCACCAGAAGTCAAAACAGTAAACGTTTTACACGTAATCAAGGGAAAAAACAACGCGGCACTCCCAAGAAAATATACCCAAGTGCCTGTCACCACGAATTCCTGCCACTGGTCATCTCAACTGATCACTTTAGACCATCGTGATTACTCAGCAAGTATCCGACATGCAGGATGGGCTGCTCTGGTATTAGACCCAGTAATTGGCGGATATCACTTCACAAGAGTCTTGATGGACGGCGACAGTAGCCTAAACCTAATATATCAGGATACAATCCGCAGGATGGGGTTAGACCCAACACAAATTCGCCATAGCAATACTACCTTTAAAGGAGTAACGTCAGGTCCAGGGGCTCGCTGTATGGGCTCCCTCCTACTACAAGTTATATTCGGCTCCCCCGATAACTTCCGTCACGAGCATTTAACTTTCCACATCGCTCTGTTTCAAAGCGGCTATCAAGCACTGCTCGGACGCGAAGCTTTCGCTCACTTTAATGCAATACCACACTACGCCTCCCTCACACTCAAGATGCCCAGTCCACGTGGCATCATCACAGTGCACAGAAATATCAAGCGATCTCTGCGCGCCGAAGAGAGTGAGGCTGCCTTGGCAGCCGCACACTAAAGGCGCCCGGACAAGCGAAAGCATCCAATAGGTCGTCAAGACCTCAGATACAACTAATCGAGTCCGGCTCCGCTACTTATACCAAATAAATGGTCACAACCATATTTGTCAATACAAGGGGCTCAACACGCGCAGACAAGTGGCAATTTCTTATCATCTTGAATTATACATGGTTTCTTTAAAAACTATCTTTTTGCACGACAACTTTTTCACTTAACTTCCTCTCTTTTACAAACGACCATCGTGCTACACCCGTCCAGGATACGGCACAACAGAGACACAGGCGCAGACGTGCAGTAGGGACCCGCTCCAAGGATTCTTTTTAGATTAAGACCCTGCATAAACCTTTTTTACTGTCTCTTGTTGATACATATCCACCGTTGAGAAGGATGCTGACATCTTGGCATGTGGCCACGCCAGAACAATGCACGTACCTGGACACAAGGGGCTTCTTACAAAGGCCATTATTTAGGCCCGGTTTATACCACAAAGACCGAATACCTTAGGGAGTGTTCGGCGTCGCGAGTTTGGCCCTATATGCATCAGCTCCGAATCATTGTCTTTGGTCAAATGTTGGGTTTGCCCGGCTCCTGTGTTTTGGTGCCTTACGTTCCGCTTTACCGGCTAAGGTAGCACCAGGAGAACTACTGCGATTGTGCCCTGGTTCATCCGGACGAGCACCTCAGTAGAGAAAGCCGAAAACTGACTGTCATGATATAGCGTGAGACTGGTCAACCACTCGATGACCTGTGGGAATGTTAGAATTCCTCCGCCTTAACGAAGGGCCGTTTTCCGGCCAGGCATGTACGCACCCCGGAATCGGGAGAGTGCGGAGCCACCAGGGGCTATCTAGTAGCCCCACTGTCAAACTCCTATGGCTAAGTGAAAGTGCTAAAGCATTATAGTCCGGTTGCCTCGCTCGCTCCGCTATCACCTCCTTAATAGGACCAAGACGTTGGGTTAAGTGTGAACGCGTGTTTTTGCGAGCACCTCCGCATTATATGCGTGGGGGTTGAAGCCGACGACTGCAATCTTTCAGGTTATACACATGTATACATAAACGGCCGCCCAGGAGGCATCATATTACTTTCAGGCAAAAGTATAAAAATAGCCTTATAAAAATTTATAAAAGCATTTCGCTTACAATGAGATTACATATCACTCAAACATAATATTTTTTGAGCACTGGGTCTCTATCAAACGGGCACCCTCAAGAACTTCTTCAAAGTAGTGCTCAGCAGCCTTTCGACCTATAGCCGAATCCCGCGCTGCAACATTGGTAGCATCCATCTCCGCCCAGTATGCCTTAACACGGGCAAAGGCCATCCGTGCGCCCTCTATGCACGCCGACCTCTTCATCGCATTAATGCGCGGCACCACGTCAAGGAACTGCTGCACCAAGCTGAAATAGCTGTTCGGTTTTGACCTTTCCGGCCATAGCTGATCCACAACAGACCTCATGGAGAGTCCGGACAACCTATTTAGTTCGGCCCATTCGGCTAATTGGTCAGTCAATGAAAGTGGACGCTCGGGAGAATGGAATTGTCTCCAAAACAGCTGGTCTACTTCACGGTCCGTCTGACCCTGGAAGTACTTGGCCGCATCGGCAGCGCTCGCCGCCAAATCCATATACACATCCTCCGAACTCCACAGCCGATCCAGAGGGGCATACCGTGGATCTCCGAACTTCCTCCGCAACATAAAGGATTTCCCAGCTACAATATCCCCGGCTTCCCGCAGCTCCTCCTTCTTTGCCCTCATAGCAGAGCGGAGGTCTTTTTCGTCGCAGCAGCCTTCTCAAGGTCCGATGCCTTCGCTTGGTTTTCCTTTTCAAGAACCCGGCAATGGTCGGCGGCGGCTTTTAATTCTATGGCCATCTTGGCCATCTTGTCTCGGCTCTCGCCATGCGCGGCCTTCTCGGCTTGCAACTCTTCGGCCGCCTTCAAAGCAGCCGCATTACCCAACCTCGCTTGTTCCTTGGCTCGGGCAAGTTCTGCCCGCAAGGCTTCAACAGTGGCAGCTCCATCTGCAGTCACAACATATTAAAGATACTGGCATCATGCTGCTCTTCCTATGTGGCGTTTACCATATAATGACACTTACCCTGTGCCTCGTCAAGCCTTTTGTTAACAAGCTCGATGTCGGCGTCTGCCGCATCCAACTGCCGTTCTAAATGGGCAAACTCGATAGTCCGGCTAGCCACCGGAGCTTCCATCACCTGCACATAGATGCAGTATGGTTATTACCTGGGAGCTTCCACCGTACCTCAAAGCCTGTCAGTAGACTCATAAAAGCTTCATGCAATCCTCTTTCGGCGGATGATATTCTCTCCATCACCATATTCATCAGCACACAGTGTTCATCTGAGATGGCCGCTCGCCCCACCAACTCCCTCAGAACATCCGATCGCACACTAGACGGTGCCGGACTCTTTTGTCTGCTCTCTTTGGGAGCCGGACACTGGGAAGCTTCGGGGGTCAATGGATTATCTTCTGGTCTCACCGGACTCGGAGAGGCCCTCCGCGACGACACTTCAGGGTCGCCCGCTTCCGGAGCGGAGGAGTCTGGAGGAGGCGTTTCGCTCTCCATCATCTCTGGAAGAAGATCCCCCGAAGACGAGCTCATTTGAGAGGGGCTAAGGCCCGAACTGCAAAATATATGCGGTGGTTATTTTCTCAGAAGAAAAAGATGGCATATCTGTACTATTAAAGTATTTCGGGTCACTTACGACTCGCGGGAGAATTGATCCCCCCGCGGACTTTGTGCGGCAACAGCGCCCCCCAAGGTAGGACCCTCTGTGGGAGACTTCTTCTCCCGTTTGGAAGCTTCGGCTTCCGAATCCCCGGGCGCAGTCCTTTTCCTCTTCTGGTCGTCTTCCTTCATGGAGACGCTCGCTCCCTCGGTTAGAATGGGCAGCGTTGGGGGCCCGCGTCCGCCCGTATTATCCTCCACAGTATCTTCCTTCAAGGGCTCCGGGCAAGGTGCGGTCTGGAGCATCTTTTCCAATACCGGATTTTCCAAACCCTCAGGGAGGGGGGCCGAACACCGAATCAACTTCGCCTTTGTTAGCCAGTCCTGGTCAAAAAGCGAACTCTCAGAAATAACTTCGTAACAAAGGAGAGATAGTATGTTCGGCCGGAAGATGCCTTACCTGTTCGGCGGCGCGGTTACTACTCAGGCCCACGTCCTCGGTGATTTCCGGACACTCCACCTGAGGTCCGAAGAATGACTTGTACATCTCCTCGTGCGTCAGGCCGAGAAAATTTTGAATGACACGCGGTCCCTCGGGATTGAACTCCCACAGGCGAAGAGGCCGGCGTTTGCAAGGCTGGACTTGACGAACCAGCATAACTTGTATTACCGCAACCAAACTGAAATCTCCATTGAAGAGATCTCGAATGCGGCTTTGCAGTATAGGCACGTCCTTGGCTGGACCCCAGCTCAGACCTCTGCTGATCCATGACATCAGTTGTGGTGGAGGGCCCGAGCGGAAAACAGGGGCGGCCGCCCACTTGGCACTTCTAGGAGCCGTGATGTAGAACCACTCCTGTTGCCACAATTCAGACACCTCTGGGATGGAACCTTTGGGCCACGGAGCTCCCGTCATCTTGCGTATTGAGGCACCTCCACACGCTGCATGTTGCCCCTCGATCATCTTCGGCTTTACTTCAAAGGTCTTGAGCCATAGGCCAAAGTGAGGGGTAACCCGGAGGAAGGCCTCGCACACGACAATAAATGTCGTGATATGAAGAAAGGAGTCCGGAGCTAGATCATGGAAGTCTAGCCCGTAATAAAACATCAAACCCCTGACGAAAGGATCCAGAGCAAGGCCTAGACCTCGGAGGAAGTGGGAGACGAACACGACGTTCTCGTTGGGTTCGGGGGTGGGGACGGCCTGCCCTCGGGGAGGCAGCCGATGCAAAATCTCGGCGGTCAGATATCTGGCCTCCCTCAACTTTTTGATGTCTTCTTCCGTGACGGAGGAAGGCACCCATCGGCCTTGAAGGCTAGATCCGGACATGACTGAAGGTTCGGAGCACCTGACCTGAACTTTGGGCGTTTGAGCTTGAGGTGGGGGAAGGATTCGATTGAGCACGGGAGGGAAAAATAAAAGCCTTGTCCCTTTATAAAGAGGGTGAATATCAAGCGTCCTCTCCGTGTCCGTTTGGACTTGCCTATAATCTAGGAGTCCTAGAAGCGGTTGGGTTACCCACGCCCGTATTGATGAGAATCCCGGAATAAGGGGACACGATCTCTGCTTTAACAAGACGTGCCAAGGAAACCGCCTCGCATGACGCGCTGAGGTGGGATAATAAAACGACTCGGATAAAGGCTTGGCCGTGGTGTGTCACACTACGGAATACGTCAGCAGATTAGATTTGTGTAAATATTATTCTCTCTATGGCAATATGTGGAAACTTATTTTTGCAGAGCCGGACACTATCTTTGTGTTCAAAATCTTCTATGAAGTACTTGGAGGAGGAACCCGCCTTGCAATGCCGAAGACAATCTGCGCGCCGGACTCGTCGTCATTGAA
Organism: Triticum aestivum; assembly: GCF_018294505.1. Classification (NCBI taxonomy): domain Eukaryota; kingdom Viridiplantae; phylum Streptophyta; class Magnoliopsida; order Poales; family Poaceae; genus Triticum; species Triticum aestivum. Next base: position 320,264,557 of record NC_057806.1, on the reverse strand, counting down.
GCCTGGTTCAGGGGCTACTGAGGGAGTCCTGGATTAGGGGGTGTCCGGATGGCCGGACTATACCTTCAGCCGGACTCCTGGACTATGAAGATACAAGATTGAAGACTTCGTCCCGTGTCCGGAAGGGACTTTCCTTGGCGTGGAAGGCAAGCTTGGCGATACGGATATGTAGATCTCCAACCATTGTAACCGACTTTGTGTAACCCTAACCCTCTCCGGTGTCTATATAAACCGGAGGGTTTTAGTCCGTAGGACAACATACACAACAACAATCATACCATAGGCTAGCTTCTAGGGTTTAGCCTCTCCGATCTCGTGGTAGATCTACTCTTGTACTACCCATATCATCAATATTAATCAAGCAGGACGTAGGTTTTACCTCCATCGAGAGGGCCCGAACCTGGGTAAAACTTCGTGTCCCTTGCCTCCTGTTACCATCCGGCCTAGACGCACAGTTCGGGACCCCCTACCCGAGATCCGCCGGTTTTGACACTGACAGGGAGGCTGGCTCACCACTCGGTAGGATTTTACAAACTTAGGCGAGTACTGGACTGCAGCTAAGCCCCCGAGTGGGAGGCTGGCTCACCACTCGGTAGGATTTTGAAAACTTAGGCGAAACGGGTTCGCAGCTAAGCCCCCGAGTGGGAGGCTGGCTCACCACTCGGTAGGTTGTTTGAAAACTTAGGCGAAACAGATTCACAGCTAAGCCACCCACTGGGGGTTTTCAGACGAAAGCAAAAGCAACAACAATCGTGCCAGAGGACTATAAAGCTCTTGTCTTTGATAAACAAATTACAAAGGTAATTCTTATTACACTTTATTCGAACAAGTACTTAAGTATAAAAGGGGCGGAGCAGCTCCGCATTCCAAGCTCGTGGCTCGTCTTTCTGATGCTCGACACTGTAAAGATTGTATGCTCCATTGTGGAGAACTCTGGTGATGATGAAGGGGCCTTCCCAAGCAGGGGCGAGCTTGTGTGGCTTCTATTGATCCACTCGAAGAACCAAGTCTCCCTCTTGAAAGGCTCGACCCCTCACATTTCTGGCGTGGAATCGACGCAAGTCTTGCTGATAAATGGTCGACCGGATCAAGGCGATCTCTCTTTCCTCCTCTAAGAGATCGACTGAATCTTGCCGGGCCTGTCCTGCTTCTTCTTTAGAGAAGAGCTTGACTCGGGGTGCGTTGTGGAGCAGGTCACTTGGCAGGACAGCCTCGGCTTCATAGACCAAAAAGAAAGGAGTTCATCCAGTCGATCGATTGGGAGTTGTCCTCAAACCCCAAAGAACTGACGGAAGTTCATCGACCCAAGCGCCTGCTGCGTGTTTGACATCACACATCAGTCGGGGTTTCAGTCCTTTGAGAATTAGGCCATTCGCTCTTTCTGCTTGTCCGTTCGACTGCGGGTGAGCGACTGAAGCATAGTCGACTCGTGTGCCTTGAGAAGCATGGAAAGCTCTAAACTCATCAGAATCGAAGTTCGACCTGTTGTCAGTGATGATGCTGTGTGGAACTCCATATCCGAATGTCAATTCTCTGATAAAACTGATAGCGGTGCTGGCTTCAAGATTCTTGATAGGTTTAGCTTCAATCCATTTGGTAAACTTGTCGACTGCTACGAGCACATGAGTGAAGCCGCTCCTACTAATTCTCAATGGTCCAACCATATCTAATCCCCAAACAGCAAAGGGCCAGACGAGGGGAATGGTCTTCAGGGCTGACACTGGCTTGTGAGACATGTCAGAGTAAAACTGGCACCCTTCACATCTATCGACTATATCTTTCGCCATTTCATTTGCTCGTGGCCAATAAAATCCGGCTCGGTATGCTTTAGCCACGATGGCCCGAGAGGACGCATGGTGACCACAGGTCCCCGAGTGGATGTCGTTGAGGATCATTCGACCTTCTTCGGGCATTATGCATTTCTGACTGGCTCCAGTCACGCTTTCCCTGAACAATTGTCCTCTTATCACAGTAAAGGCCTTGGATCGACGGACGATCTGTCGAGCCTCTTCTTCGTCCTCTGGGAGTTCCTTCCTAAGGATGTACGCAATGTATGGCACTGTCCAGTCGGGAGTAATGACCAGGACCTCCATGATTAGATCGACCACGGCTGGGACCTCGACTTCAGTCGGATCTGTGGCGCTCTTAGGCTGTGGGGGCTCTTCCGTGGAAGGATGTTCCTGAACTGTTGGTGTGTGAATATGTTCCAAAAACACATTGCTGGGAATGGCTTCTCTCTTGGAACCTATCTTTGCCAAATCATCGGTTGCTTGATTTTTCAGACGGGGTATGTGATGGAACTCTAACCCCTCAAACTTCTTTTCCAACTTCCTCACCGCATTGCAGTAACTAGTCATAGTTGGGCTTCTAACATCCCATTCTTTCATCACTTGATTGACCACCAAATCTGAGTCGCCATAAACCATGAGGCGACGGGCGCCGAGTGAAATGGCCATACGTAACCCATATAGGAGTGCTTCATATTCTGCTTCATTATTGGAGGAATCAAAGTGAATCTGGAGAAGTACTGAGCTTGTCTCCTCGGGGGATACCAGTACCACCCCAGCACCAGAACCATTCAGCATCTTGGACCCGTCAAAGAACATGGTCCACTGCTCCGAGTGAACTTGAGTCGGTAGTTGTTGTTCGATCTACTCGGCGAGGAAATCTGCCACTGCTTGGGACTTGATAGCTTTCTTTGCCTCAAACTTGATATCTAAAGGAAGGAGTTCAATCGCCCATTTTGCCACTCGACCAGTTGCATCTCTGTTGTGCAGAATCTCCGACAATGGAGCATCGCTGACGACTGTAACAGAGTGATCAGAGAAATAGTGTGCAACCTTCTTCGTGGTCATGTAAATCCCATAAACAAGCTTCTGATAGTGTGGATATCTCTGCTTTGACGGAGTCAGAACTTCAGAAACATAATAAACCGGGCGCTGAACTTTATAGGCTTTTCCCTCTTCTTCCCGCTCGACTGTAAGTACTGTACTGACGACTTGTCCAGTGGCTGCTATATAAAGCAGTAAAGGCTCTTTGCTGATTGGGGCAGCAAGCACCGGCTGGGTGGAAAGCAGGGCATTTAGCTCTGCAAATGCTGCATCAGCTTTAGGAGTCCACTCGAACTTATCCGATTTCTTCATCAGTCGGTAAAGAGGTAGTGCCTTTTCACCGAGGCGAGAAATGAATCGACTTAGGGTGGCCAAATAACCAGTAAGCTTCTAGACATCATGCACACGCACAGGGCGTTTCATCTGGAGTATGGCACCCACTTTCTCTGGGTTAACGTCGATCCCTCGTTCGAAAATGAGAAGACCGAGTAATTTTCCGCCTGGAACTCCAAACGTGCACTTTGATGGATTAAGCTTGATATCATACCTTCTGAGGTTGGCAAAGGTTTCAGCAAGGTCAGCCAGTAGGTCGGAACCTTTACGTGACTTGACCACAATGTCATCCATGTATGCTTCCACATTCCGACTAATCTGAGTGAGCAGGCACTTCTGAATCATCCGCATGAATGTGGCTCCAGCATTCTTCAAACCGAATGGCATAGTGACATAACAAAAGCACCCAAATGGGGTGATGAAAGCTGTTTTTATCTCGTCGGGTCCGTACAGACGGATCTGGTGGTACCCGGAATAAGCGTCCAAAAAGGACAAACGCTCGCACCCCGCAGTCGAGTCGACTATTTGGTCGATGCGAGGGAGAGGAAAGTGATCTTTCGGGCAGGCCCGATTGATATGTTTGAAGTCGATGCACATGCGAAGTGAGTCGTCCTTCTTTGGGACCATGACAACATTAGCTAACCACTCGGACTAGTAAATCTCACGGATAAACTCAGCTGCCAGAAGCCGAGCCACCTCTTCACCGATTGCCTTCCTCTTCTGCACGGCGGACCGTCGAAGATGTTCTTTGACTGGTTTCACTTTTGGGTCGACTCGCAAACGATGCTCAACCAGTCCCCTGGGAACACTTGGCATGTCTAAAGGTTTCCATGCAAAGACGTCCCAGTTCTCACAAAGGAACAAGATGAGCGCTTCTTCCTATTTGGAGTCGAGTGTTGTTGAAATGTGAGTCAGAGCAGTATTGGGATCTGTCGGGTGAATGTGAATCGACTTTGTTTCGCCAGACGACTAGAATGCTGAATCCGTGGAAGGCTTCTTGGCTCGCAACAAATCACTAGGATCTGCGTTTTTCTGATATTCCTGCAATTCTACTACGGCCATCTGTGCATCGGCGATCTTTGAGCCCTTCTGGAAGCACTCTTCCGCCTTCTTCCGACTACCAGTGATAGTGATCACCCCTCTGGGACCAGGCATCTTCAATTTGAGGTACACGTAACATGGTCGAGCCATAAAACGTGCATTAGCTGGCCTGCCCAGAATGGTATGATAGGCACTCTGGAAATCCACAACTTCAAATGTCAACTTTTCTTTGCGGTAATTCTTGGAATCACTGAAAACCACGTCGAGAGCAATCTGGCCGAGTGATGTAGCCTTCTTGCCGGGAATGACCCCATGGAAACTCATATTGCTTTCACTGAGTCTGGACATCGGAATGCCCATTCCTTTCAACGTTTCTGCATATAGTATATTCAGGCCACTGCCACCATCCATCAGAACCTTAGTCAGTCGGGTGCCTTCGACTACTGGGTCGACCACCAACGCTTGCCTCCCAGGGGTGGCTATGTGCGCTGGGTGATCGGACTGGTCGAATGTAATAGCAGTCTGGGACCACTTCAAATAACTGGGTGTCACCGGAGCGACCATGTTCACTTCTCTGTTGATGACTTTCAATCGACCCTTACTCTCAACATCAGCGAAAATCATCAGAGTGGAATTCACGTGGGGATAACCATCATCATCCTCTTCCTCGTCCTCAACCTTGTCTGCTTCTTTCTCCTTTTCCTTGGGCTGTTTCTCTCGGAATTGCTGGATTAGGAGTCGACACTGTCGAGTGGTATGCTTCGGGTAAATGAAATTACCCTCTTCATCTTTTTTGGTGTGAATGTGGCATGGTAAATCCAGCACATCATTTCCATCTTGATCTTTTACTTTCTTGGGGTTCCACGGCCCTTTGGGCTTCCCCTTGAACTTTCCTTGAGTCACAGCTAAGGCTTCACCAGGAGCGGCTGGCTCGGCTTTGCGCTTCTGCTTCCGACTAGAGTTTCCTCCTCCGGTTTCGTGGGCGACTGTTTTGTGCTTGCCACTCCAGAGTCGGTCTTCTTCTTCACCGTTGGCGTACTTGGTGGAAATTTCCATCATCCGAGTCAGAGTCATATCTCATGTAGGACTGAATTTCATATTCAACTCCCGATATTTGACGCCTTCTTTAAAGGCACAAATTGCCTGATGATCAGACACATTCTCCACCGTGTGGTGCAATGTGATCCATCTCTGGATATAATCTCTCAAAGTTTCATTCGGTTTCTGAACGCAACATTGCAATTCTGTCAGCCCTGCCGGCCGTTTGCAAGTACCTTCAAATATTCTGACAAATACTCGGGAAAGATCTTCCCAAGTATAAATGCTACCAGGTGCTAACTGATTCAGCCACACTCTGGCTGAGCCCTCCAACATCAAAGGAAGGTGTTTCATGGCCACCTCATCATTGCCACCACCCATCTGAATAGCCACTCGGTAATCTTCAAGCCAAGTATCAGGCTTGGACTCACCAGTGAACTTACTGACTCCAGTCGCCAACCTGAAGTTGGGAGGAATCACCGCAGCCCTGATGGCTCTGTTGAAGCACTCTGGACCTGAGACACGCGCTTTGCTGCTGGTTGGAAAATCTCTGTCGGGACCTTCTTTGTGAGCTCTATTTCTGTCGACCAGACCCTGAACGAGAATAGATCTCGCATCAAAGCCCGGTTCCCTGGGGTCGACTGGAATCCTTCGCCCACCACTATGAGGGCTTCTGTCATCTTGTTGCCGATGCACGTACGATCCACTCCTTGGGGGTGGCGTGGGCACTCAACGACGATCGTCGTGATCGAGTCGGTGATCATACTGCTCGCGGCTTCTGGACTGATCTCGTCGATCTCCACGTCCCTCACGCCTCGGGGGCGATCTTGGGCTGTGAGCCAACTAGACTGTGTCTGCAACCACAGATCTGCTACGAATCCTATTCCGCGACTGAGATACTATTGTGTTCTGCTCACCCGTGGCTCGGAGCAAGGCCCGGATCTGCACCAAACCCCGACCAGCTTCTAATTGGGAAGGTTGAATTGACTCCACTATTCAGGCCGCAGCTGCAAGATTCTAGATTGGAGTTCGATATACCTGAGTCGGAGGCGGAAAAAGTTGATGTCGACTGGATTCGGGAGCATGCTGCCGAGCACGCTCGTCGAGTGCACGCTGGAGGTTCTCCAGTCGAGTGCGCTCAGCCAAGTTGGCCAGGCGCGCCTCCTCCAAGGCCTGGGCCTTAGGGGTTTCTCCAACGATAGGAGTGTGAAGTGCATCCATGTTCCAGCGGCGAAGTTCTTCTCTTCGCTGCGAAGAGAGGGGTTTAGGGTGGTACTCTTCATGAACACGCGACGGATCACCGCCCCCATCGCCTCCGTCTTCACGGGTGAAGCCAGGAGGACTGCGTGGTCCATTGACCATCAAAACTTCCGCCGTAGGGTCGCTGTTGTCGCACTCGGATGCAGTCTCTACGGAGCCAGTCGACAGATCGAACAGGCCGTAGAGGGTTTCATCGGGCTCGATTGCCGCAACTTGGGGGGTGGCCGACTGGCGAGCCACTGCATGCTTCATCCACCGCTGAAGCCTTGATCGACCGGAACGTTTACTCCGGCCGGCCACAGGGAGGGGGGAAGCCACAGGAGCCGACCGATACTGGGTCGAAGGCTGCCGCAGGAGGACGCTGCGGACGCATGCGCGAAAGTGCGTTGCCCCGCAGACGGGGAGTGCGTCGACGTCGAGTGGAGCCTCCTGAAGCCAAGCGGAGTCGTCAGCGACAAACACGAGCGCGCCGAGACGGATCTCGCGGCCCTCAGCCAAACCTCCGCCTGAAACCATGATGAAGGGGATCGGAAAAATTGCAACTTCTCCAAAAAGTCGCTAAGACACATGCCCCACGGTGGGCGCCAACTGTCATGGTTCTAAGTCTGACAGTAGAATGGGGGGTAGGAATGTAGAGGCAAGATCTTAGCTATGGAGGAGTTGTACTCGGGAGTTTTACGAGTTCAGGCCCTTCTCAGAGGAAGTAACAACCCTACGTCTCGGAGCCCGGAGGCGGTCGACTAGATTATATGCGTGTGTGCTACAGAAAGTGCGAACCCTTGTCCCTGAGGAGGGGGTGGCTTATATAGAGTTCGCCATACCCCTCCCGCCCTCAGTTACAAAGGGTTTAAGGTACATAAAGATGGAGACGTTATTGGTAACGCCTGTAATAAAAGTACATAATGACCATTAAGGCTATGCCTGGAATCCCGACCGTTGCAGAGTGGAGTGGCTCTAGATCTTCTGGTAGTCGAGTGGTTGTCCGTACGGTCGAGTGTCTTCAAGACTGTCGAGTGGAACATGGCTTCATGGTCGAGGGGGTTGTCTTCAAAACAGTAGCAAAGTCTCAAGGCTGCACAAGACACACTCAAAATTAAATGGAGTGAAGTACTCAACACTGCAGCGAAGTACGGAAGTAATCGCCACACCAAGAGCTATTCGAAGCGAAAGTTGCTACCTGAATTCGATGAGGAGGCGTTAGATCCTCCACAATTAAAAAATAAAATGGCCATCCGGTCGGATAGACGACCTCATAGCCAACATAAAGCGACAAACGACGCCGCACATAAACCAGTACGCGATCCGCGTAAGGGCTCACATCAAAAGTACGGTGCAACCAGATCCATCTATGGACCACCCAAGCGCGCTCCAACATACAATGCAACACAACAAACATCCAAACACTACGACATGCCCAAATATAGGGGTGCTGCACACCCCCTATGTTTCACCGACGAGGTGCTGGACCATGAATTTCTAGAGGGATTCAAACCCGTAAACATAGAGGCGTACGACGGAACAACAGACCCTGGGGTCTGGATTGAGGACTACATCCTCCATATCCATATGGCTCGAGGAGACGATCTCCACACCACCAAGTACTTACCCCCCAAGCTCAAAGGGCCAGCTCGGCACTGGCTTAAAAGCCTCCCTGAAAACTCCATCGGAAGCTGGGAAGAGCTCGAAGACGCCTTTCGGGCAAATTTTCAAGAGACATATGTCCGACCACCGGATGCAGACGATTTAAGTCATATAACTCAACAGCCCGGTGAGTCAGCCCGAAATCTTTGGAACAGGTTCCTCACTAAAAAGAACCAAATAGTCGATTATCTGGACGCCGAAGCCTTAGCAGCTTTCAAGCATAGCGTTCGAGACGAATGGCTTGCCATATACCTCGGTCAAGAAAAGCCGAGAACAATCGCAGGATTAACAAGCCTCATGACCCGTTTTTGCACGGGCGAGGACAGCTGGTTAGCCCGATGCAGCACCAGCGACCCAAGTACATCCGAAGTCAGGGATGGAAACGGGAAATCACGAAGCAACAAAAATAAGCGCCGGTACAAAGAAGACAGCCCGAAGAGCACGACGGTAAACGCCAGATTTAGAAGCTCTCGGCCAGGTCAGCAGAAGCTGCCTTCCAAAGGCAACAGAGACGAACTGTCCAGCCTAAACAAAATTCTGGACCAAATATGCAGATCCATAGCACCCCTGATAAACTGCAAATCATACCCACAGAGAATGTTGGGTCTTCAAACAGTCTGGCAAGCTCAACGCCGAGCACAAGGCGCAGGATACACCAAGCGAAGACGAGGATGAGCCTCGCAAGCAAAGCACAGGGGAACAGAAGAAATTCCCACCAAAAGTCAAAACAGTCAACGTGTTATACGTGTTAAAGGGGAAAAACAAAGCAGCACCCCTAGAAAGACATGCCCGAGGGCCTATCACCACAGAGCTCCGCCACTGGTCGCCCCAACCGATCACCTTCGACCATCGGGATTACTCGGCAAGTATCCGGTGTGCAGGATGGGCTGCCTTGGTATTAGATCCAATAATTGAAGGATACCACTTCACACGAGTCCTGATGGACGGCGGCAGCAGTTTAAATCTGATATATCAGGACACAGTCCGCGAAATGGGGATAGACCCAACAAAAATTTGCAACAGCAATGCTACCTTTAAAGGAGTAAAGCCAGGCCCAGAGGCCCATTGTAGGGGCTCCCTGCTACTAGAGGTTATATTCGGCTTCCCCGATAACTTCCGCAGCGAAAATTTAACCTTCCACATCGCTCCATTCCAAAGTGGCTATCAAGCACTGCTCGGATGCGAAGCTTTCGCTCGCTTTAATGCAATACCGCATTACGCTTCCCTCACGCTTAAGATGCCTGGTCCATGCGGCATCATCATAGTAAATGGAAATATTGAGCGATCCTTGCGCGCCGAAGACAGTGCGGTTGCCTTGGCAGCCGCACAGTAAACGGCCTCACCAACTAAAGTATTTGACAGGTCATTAAGACCACGGACACGGTTGGACGAGTCCAGTACAGCTATATATAATTGATACAGGTTTGATGGCTATACCCCTATTACAATACAAGGGGCTCAACGCGCGCGCACAAGTGGCAATAAGGCTGACCTTTACTCACTTTGAACTATATATTGTTTATTTAGTATAACTTAACTTCTGCACAGCAACTTTTCAATTAAGTTCCTCTCTTTTTTAGATGACCATCGTGCTACACCCGTCCATGATACGGCACAACGGAGACACAGGCGCAGACGTGTAGCAGGGACCCGTTCCAAGGATTCTTTGTAGATTAAGACACTGCGTAAACCTTTTTTACTGTCTCTTATTGATTTACATCCCTCGGATTCTCAGTACAATCAAGAAGGATGCTAACATCTTGGCATGTGGCCACACCAGAATAATGCACGTACCTGGACACCAGGGGCTTATTACAAAGGGTACTGTTTAGACCCGGTTTACACCATAAAGACCGAATACCTTAGGGAGTGTTCGGCGTCGCGAGTTTGGCCTTATATGCATCAGCTCCGAATCATGTCTTTGGTCAAATGTTGGGTTTGCCCGGCTCCTGTGTTTTCCTGCCTTACGTTCCGCTCTATCGGCTAAGGCGGCACCAGGAGAACTACTGCGATTGTGCCCTGGTTCATCCGGACGAGCACCTCAGTAGAGAAAGCCGAAAACTGACTGTCATGATATAGCGTGAGACTGGTCAATCACTCGATGACCTATTGGAATCTTCGGGATTCCTCCGCATTAACGAAGGGCCGTTTCCCGGCCAGGCATGTACGCACCCCGAATCCGGATGAGTGCGGAGCCACCAGGGGCTATATAGTAGCCCCACTGTCAAACTCCTTTGGCTAAGTGAAAGTGTTAAAGCATTATAGTCCGGTTGCCTAGTTCGCTGCGCTATCACCTCCTTAATAGGACCAAGACGTTGGGTTAAGTGTGAATACGCGTCTTCTGCGAACACCCCCGCATTATATGCGTGGGGGCTGAAGCCGACGACTGCAATCTTTCAGGTTATATACATGTATACATAAACGGCCGCACAGGAGGCATCACAATACTTTCGGGCAAAAGTATAAATACAACCTTGATAAATTCAATAAAGCATTGTTTTTACAATGGGAATACATGTCACTCAAACATAACATTCTTCGAGCACTGGGCCTCTATCGAACAAGCGCCCTCAAGAACTTCTTCAAAATAGTGCTCGGCAGCCACTCGGCCTATGGCCGAACCCTGCGTCGCGACAGTGGTGGCATCCATCTCCGCCCAGTATGTTTTGACACGGGCAAGGGCCATCCGCGAGCCTTCTATGCACGCCAACCTCTTCATCACATTAATGTGTGACACCACACCAAGGAACTGTTGCACCAAGCTAAAATAGCTGTTCGGCTTTGGCCTTTCCGTCCACAGATGATCCACGACAGACCTCATGGCGAGTCCAGAAAATCTATTGAGTTCAGACCATTTGGCAAGCTGATCAGTCAATGGAAGAGGACGCTCTGGAACGTTAAATTGTGACCAGAACAGCTTGTCCACTTCATGATCTGTTTGATCTCGGAAGTGTTCGGCCGCATTGACAGCGCTCGCCGCCAAGTCCAGATATGCGTCAGCCGAACTCCACTGCCGATCCAGAGGGGCGTACTGATGACCCACAAGTATAGGGGATCTATCGTAGTCCTTTCGATAAGTAAGAGTGTCGAACCCAACGAGGAGCAGAAGGAAATGATAAGCAGTTTTCAGCAAGGTATTCTCTGCAAATACAGAAATAAGTGGTAACAGATAGTTTTGTGATAGGATAATTTGTAACGAGCAAAAAGTAACAAAAGTAAATAAGGTGCAGCAAGATGGCCCAATCCTTTTGTAGCAAAGGACAAGCCGAAACAAACTCTTATAATAGGAAAAGCGCTCCCGAGGACACATGGGAATATCGTCAAGCTAGTTTTCATCACGTTCATATGATTCGCGTTCGATACTTTGATAATTTGATATGTGGGTGGACCAGTGCTTGGGTGCTGTTCTTACTTGAACAAGCATCCCACTTATGATTAACCTCTATTGCAAGCATCCTCAACTAAAACAAAAGTATTAAGGTAAACCTAACCATAGCATGAAACATATGGATCCAAATCAGCCCCTTACGAAGCAACGCATAAACTAGGGTTTAAGCTTCTGTCACTCTAGCAACCCATCATCTACTTATTACTTCCCAATGCCTTCCTCTAGGCCCAAATAATGGTGAAGTGTTATGTAGTCGACGTTCACATAACACCACTAGAGGCTAGACAACATACATCTTATCAAAATATCAAACGAATACCAAATTCACATGACTACTAATAGCAAGACTTCTCCCGTGTCCTCAGGAACGAACGTAATTACTCACAAAGCATATTCATGTTCATAATCAGAGGGGTAATAATATTCATATAGGATCTGAACATATAATCTTCCACCAATTAAACCAACTAGCATCAACTACAAGGAGTAATTAACACTACTAGCAACCTACTAGCACCAATCCCGGACTTGGAGACAAGAATTGGATACAAGAGATGAACTAGGGTTTTGAGATGAGATGGTGCTGATGAAGATGTTGATATAGATTGCCCTCTCCCGATGAGAGGAGCGTTGGTGATGACGATGGTGATGATTTCCCCCTCCCGGAGGGAAGTTTCCCGGCAGAGGAGCTCTGCCGGAGCTCTAGATTGGATCCGTCAAGGTTCCGCCTCATGGCGGCAGAGTCTCGTCCCGAAAAGTTCCTTTCTATTTTTTTTCTCATCGAAAGAGCTCATGTAGCAGAAGATGGACGTTGGAGAGCCACCAGGGGGCCCACGAGGTAGGGGGCGCGCCCTAGGGGGGGTGCCCCCCACCCTCGTGAGAAGGGTGTGGGCCCCCTGGCCTTCATCTTTGGCGAGGATTTTTCTATATTTATTTTAAGACGTTCCATGGAGTTTCAGTACTTTTGGAGTTGCGCAGAATAGGTCTCTAATATTTGCTCCTTTTCTAGACCAGAATTCTGGTTGCCGACATTCTCCCTTCTTATGTAAACTTTGTAAAATAAGAGAGAATAGCCATAAGTATTGTGACATAAAGTGAAATAACAGTCCATAATGCAATAAATATCGATATAAAATCATGATGCAAAATGGACGTATCAACTCCCCCAAGCTTAGACCTCGCTTGTCCTCAAGCGAAAAGCCGATAACAATAAATATGTCCTCATGTTTAGAGGTAGAGGCGTCGATAAAAATAAAATACGAACATGAAGGCATCATGATTATTCTCATAACAGCAACATATATAGATTTTGTCATATGATTACTTATGTTCAAGTGATGATCTATTCACAATGCAAAAGTATAAATCATAAACTTTATTGGGCTCCGACAAACTATAATCTCAATCATTGAAGCAATTACAATTTATCATAACATCGGAAAGAGTCTATGTCAGAGCTTAAAAGCAAGTCCACATACTCAACTATCATTTAGTCCTCCATAATTTGTAACACTCACGCAATACTTGTGGTTACGGAGTTTTAATCGGACACAAAGAAAGATAGGAGCTTATAGTTTTGCCCCACAACCTTTTACCTCAAGGGTAATGTCAACAATAATAATTCATGCTCCCCTACATCCAATTTTTATATATATATATATATATATATATATATATATATATATATATATATATATATATCAGGTTCTTTCCAACATGCTGAGCTTGCCAAAGGATAAAATGAAAAAGAAAAGGTGAAGATCACCATGACTCTTGCATAAGGTAGAAGATAATGATAAAGGATAGGCCCTTCGTAGAGGGAAGCAGAGGTTGTCATGCGCTTTTATGGTTGGATGCATAAAAATCTCAATGCGAAAGAACGTCACTTTATATTGCCCCTTGTGATATGAACCTTTATTATGCAGTCCGTCGCTTTTATTACTTCCACATCACAAGATCGTATAAAGCTTATTTCTCCCACACCAATCAATCATACATATTTAGAGCAATTTTTATTGCTTTGCACCGATGACAACTTACTTGAAGGATCTTACTCAATCCATAGGTAGATATGGTGGACTCTCATGGCAAAACTGGTTTAAGGGTATTTGGAAGCACAAGTAGTATTTCTACTTAGTGCTGAGAATTTGGCTAGCATGAGGGGGAAAGGCAAGCTCAACAAGTTAGAGGATCCATGACAACATACTTTATCTCAGATATAAGAAAAACATAACTCATTACGTTGTCTTCCTTGTCCAACATCAACTCTTTAGCATGTCATATTTTAATGAGTGCTCCCAATCATAAAAGATGTCAATGATAATATATCTATATGTGAAAACCTCTCTTTCCTTATTACTTCCTATTAATTGCAACAATGACCAAAGCTATGTCTGCCAACTCCCAACAACTTTTAATCATCATACTCTTTCTATGTGAAGTCATTACTCTCAATAAGATCAATATGAACTCTTTGTTTCTTTTTATTCTTTTTCTATTTTCTTTTATTCACCCAAGATCATGGCAAAATAATCAAGCCCTTGACTCAACACTAATCTTTATTACATAGAGAGATCATAAAGCAAACTCAAAACTAGATCATGCCATAAACTTTATTCTACTAGATCAAGATACTACTAATAGGATCGAACTAAGAAAAACAGTAAATATAGGAGTTGTGATGGTGATACGATACCGGGGCACCTTCCCCAAGCTTGGCAGTTGCCAAGGGGAGTGCCCATACCCATGTGATTATATCTCCTTTGTCGGTGAAGAAGGTGGAGGTGACGGGTAATCGCACATCGAGCGTAAGAGGTCCTCCAGCTTGCGAATAATGCCCTTGAGTGCGACAATATGCTCCTTCAACAAAACATTTTCTTGTGTGAGATACTTGTTTTGTATACGAGCTAACTCAATCATCTTGAAAGCTTCAATCTCAGTTGGGGTAAGAAGGTTATGATCAAGTTGAAGGATGTCTTTTACTGCCGGCGCTTGATCCTCCGTGCCCTTCTTGATCCTTTCATCCTTGTTGACCCTCGTGGGTTCTTCCCTCTTTAGATCTATCTTCATTAGCCAAGCATCGTTGTCACCATTGTTGGAGAAGGGAGACGACATGATGCTTAGCCTAGAAAACCCTGACAGAAAACAGCTCGAAACAAGAAGAGAGGAGGTTTGCGTGATACGGGAGTCAAAACCTTCGGGAGAATATATAATGAATTTTTTACCGACCAAAATACGTAACGTGCAAGAAAACGGAGTCTGGAAGGCACACGAGGTGCTCACGAGGTAGGGGGGCGCGCCGAGGGGGGTAGGGCGCGCCCACCACCCTCGTGGGGCCCTCGTGTCCTTCCCGGACTGCTACTTATTTTTCTATTTTTCTAAATATTCCAAAACAGAGAAATATTGCCTTAAAAATTGTTTTGGAGTCGGTTTACTTACTGTACCACATACCTATTCCTTTTCGGAGTCTGAAATGTTCCGGAAAGTGTCCCTTATGTATTCCTCCGGGGTTATGGTTTCAATAATATTGGTTTCAACATTTATGGGATTACCTAAGATATAATGTTTGATTCTTTGACTGTTTACCACCTTCGGGTTTGTGCCCTCGAAGTTGTTGATTTTTATGGCACCGGAACGATAGACCTCTTCCATAACATAGGGGCCTTCCCATTTAGAGAGAAGTTTTCTTGTAAAAAATCTTAAATGAGAGTTGTATAGCAATACATAATCACCTATATTAAACTCACGCTTTTGTATCCTTTTGTCATGCCATCTTTTAACTTTTTCTTTAAACAACTTGGCATTTTCATAAGCTTGGGTTCTCCATTCATCAAGTGAGCTAATATCAAATAAACTCTTCTCACCGGCAAGTTTAAAATCATAGTTGAGCTCTTTAATAGCCCAATATGCCTTATGTTCTAGTTCGAGAGGTAAGTGCCATGCTTTTCCATAAACCATTTTATACGGAGACATACCCATAGGATTTTTATATGCAGTTCTATAAGCCCATAATGCATCATCAAGTTTCTTAGACCAATTCTTTCTAGACCTATTAACAGTCTTTTGCAAAATTAATTTGAGCTCTCTATTTCTCAACTCTACTTGACCACTAGACTGTGGGTGATAAGGAGATGCAATTCTATGATTAACATCATATTTAGCAAGCATTTTACGGAAAGTACCATGAATAAAGTGTGAACCACCATTAGTCATTAAATATCTAGGGACTCCAAACCTTGGAATAATAACTTATTTAAGCATTTTAATAGAAGTGTTATGATCAACACTACTAGTTGGAATAGCTTCTACCCACTCAGTAACATAATCAACAGCAACAAGAATATGTGTGTATCCATTAGAGGCAGGAAAAGGTCCCATATAATCAAAGCCCCAAACATCAAACGGTTCAATAACAAGAGAATAATTCGTAGGCATTTCTTGACGTCTACTAATATTGCCAACTCTTTTACATTCATCACAAGACAAGACAAACTTACGGGCATCCTTGAACAGAGTAGGCCAATAAAAACTAGATTGCAATACCTTATGTGCAGTTCTATCTCCAGCGTGGTGTCCTCCATAAGACTCGGAGTGACACTTGCGTAGGATCTATTCCTGTTCATGCTCAGGTACACAACGTCTAATAACACCATCTACTCCTTCTTTATAAAGATGTAGATCATCCCAAAAGTAATGTCTTAAATCATAGAAAAACTTCTTCTTTTGCTGGTATGTGAAGCTAGGTGGTATAAACTTAGCAACAATATAATTAGCATAATCAACATACCAAGGAGTACTACGAGAAGTACTTATAACATTTAATTGTTCATCAGGAAAGCTATCATTAATAGGTAGTGGGTCATCAAGAATATTTTCTAACCTAGACAAGTTGTCTACAACGGGGTTCTCAGCTCCCTTTCTATCAACAATATTCAAATCAAATTCTTGTAGCAAGAGAACCCATCTAATAAGTCTAGGTTTAGCATCTTTCTTTTCCATAAGATATTTAATAGCAGCATGATCAGTGTGAATAGTTACTTTGGAATCAACAATATAAGATCTGAACTTATCACAAGCAAATACAACTGCTAAAAGCTCTTTTTCAGTAGTAGCATAATTTCTTTGAGCATTGTCTAGAGTCTTACTAGCATAATAAATAACATTTAATTTCTTATCAACTCTTTGCCCTAGAACGACACCTACAGCATAATCACTAGCATCACACATAATTTCAAAGGGCAAATTCAATCAGGTGGGTGAACAACAGGTGCAGAGACTAATGCTTTCTTGAGCATTTCAAATGCTTCTACACAATCATCATCAAAGACAAATGGTATATCTTTTTGCAATAAATTAGTCAGAGGCCGAGAAATTTTTGAGAAGTCCTTAATGAACCTCCTGTAAAATCCGGCATGACCAAGGAAACTTCTTATACCTTTGATGTCCTTGGGACATGCCATCTTTTCAATAGCATCAACCTTGGCTTTATCAACCTCAATACCTCTTTCAGAAACTTTGTGCCCCAAGACAATACCTTCATTAACCATAAAGTGGCACTTTTCCCAATTCAAGACAAGATTAGTTTCTTCACATCTCTACAAAACTCGATCAAGATTGCTCAAGCAATCATCAAAAGAGGAACCATAGACGGAAAAATCGTCCATGAAAACCTCACAAATCTTTTCACAAAAGTCAAAGAATATAGCCATCATGCATCTTTGAAAGGTAGCAGGTGCATTACATAAACCAAAAGGCATACGTCTATAAGCAAAAGTACCAAAAGGGCATGTAAAAGTAGTCTTTGATTGATCTCTAGCCGACACAGGTATTTGAGAGAATCCAGAATAACCATCTAGAAAGCAATAGTGTGTATGTTTGCATAATCTTTCTAGCATTTGATCAATAAAAGGTAAGGGGTAATGATCTTTCTTAGTAGCTTTATTTAATTTGCGGAAATCAATTACCATCCTATAACCTGTGATAATTCTTTGTGGAATCAATTCATCTTTATCATTAGGAACAACAGTAATACCTCCCTTCTTAGGGACACAATGGACAGGACTTACCCACTCACAGCAACGGGATAGATTATACCTGCCTCCAGAAGCTTTAGTATTTCTTTTCTTACCACTTCTTTCATTTTAGGATTCAGACGTCATTGAGGATCGCGAACTGGTTTGGCATCTGCTTCCAAATTTATTTTATGTTGACATAGAGTGGGACTAATGCCCTTAAGATCATCAAGAGTATATCCAATAGCAGCATGATGCTTCTTCAGAGTTTTCAATAATCTTTCTTCTTCATGCTCTGTAAGGTTAGCACTAATAATAACAGGATATATCTTCTTTTCATCAAGATAAGCATATTTAAGATTATCAGGCAACGGTTTAAGCTCAAACACGGGATCACCCTTAGGTGGAGGAGGATCCCCTAAAATTTCAACAGGCAAATTGTGTTGCAGAATAGGTTCCTGTTTAAAGAATACTTCATATATTTCCCTTCTTTCATTCATGAACATATCATTTTCATGGTCTAGCAAGTAGTGTTCTAAAGGATCACTAGGAGGTACGGCCAATAATTTCATCCTTACTAGGTAATTCTTCCTCACGATGTTGTTTACTAAATTTAGAGAAATTAAACTCATGAACCATATCATCCAGGCCAACAGTAACAACATTCTTTGTGCAATCTATGGTAGCATTGACAGTATTTAAGAAGGGTCTACCAAATATAATGGGACAAAAACTATCTTGTGGGGAACCAAGAACAAGAAAATCAGCAGGATATTTAGTTTTCCCACACAAGACTTCAACATCTCTAACAATTCCCATTGGTGCAATAGTGTCTCTATTAGCAAGTTTAATAGTAACATCAATATCTTCTAACTCAGCAGGTGCAATTTCATTCTTAATTTCTTCGTACAAGTCAATAGCTATTACACTAGCACTAGCACCCATATCACATAAGCCATGATAACAATGATCTCCTATTTTAACAGAAATAACAGGCATGCCTACCACAGGTCTATGTTTATCTTTATCACAAGGTTTAGCAATTCTAGCAGTTTCACCTTCGAACTGAATAACATGCCCATCAATATTATCAGACAAGAGATCTTTAACAATAGCAATATTAGGTTCTACTTTAACTTGCTCAGGAGGTGTATAAGTTCTAATATTGCTTTTACGAACAACAATTGAAGCTTTAGCATGATCCTTTATTCTAACAGGGAAAGGTGGTTTCTCAATATAAGAAGTAGGAAAAATAGGATCATTATAAGTGACAGTATTTTCTTCAACTTTAATAGGTGGACCTACTTTTACTTCTATGGGAGGATGATATTTAAACCACTTCTCCTTAGGGAGATCAACATAAGTAGCAAAAGATTCACAGAAAGAAGCTACTATCTCAGAGTCAAGTCCATATTTAGTGCTAAACTTACGGAAAATATCGGTATCCATAAAAGATTTAACACAATCAAACTTAGGTGTCATACCTGACTCCTTACCTTCGTCGAGGTCCCAATCTTCAGAGTTGCGTTTAATTCTATCCAATAAATTCCATCTGAATTCAATAGTCTTCATCATAAAAGAGCCAGCACAAGAAGTATCGAGCATGGTGCGATTGTTATCAGAAAGCCGAGCATATAAATTTTGAATAATCATTTCTCTTGAGAGCTCATGATTGGGGCATGAATATAACATTGATTTAAGCCTCCCCCAAGCTTGAGCGATGCTTTCTCCTTCGCGAGGCCAGAAATTATATATATAATTGCGATCACGATGAACAAGATGCATAGGGTAATACTTTTGATGAAATTCCAACTTCAATCTTTTATAGTCCCATGATCTCATATCATCACATAGCCTATACCATATCAATGCGTCTCCCTTCAAAGATAAAGGGAAGACCTTCTTCTTAGCAACATCATCGGGTATACCTGCAAGCTTAAATAATCCACAAACTTCATCCACATATATTAAGTGCTCATCAGGATGCTTTGTTCCATCTCCTGTAAAAGGGTTAGCTAGCAGTCTTTCCATCATACCCGAAGGAAATTCAAAAGGAGTTTCATTTTCAATAGGTTCAGTAGGTTGAGGAGCAACTCTTTGCTCTACTGGATGGGGTGAAGATACCCCGAACAAGCCCCTCAGAGAATTACTTTCCATAGTAACAAGTGACAGTAAATTTCAGCACACTATATAAATTTTTCCTTACCAAATTCCACTTACCAAAGGCGCTACACTCCCCGGAAACGGCGCCAGAAAAGAGTCTTGATGACCCACAAGTATAGGGGATATATCGTAGTCCTTTCGATAAGTAAGAGTGTCGAACCCAACGAGGAGCAGAAGGAAATGATAAGCGGTTTTCAGCAAGGTATTCTCTGCAAGTACTGAAATAAGTGGTAACATATAGTTTTGTGATAGGATAATTTGTAACGAGCAACAAGTAACAAAAGTAAATAAGGTGCAGCAAGATGGCCCAATCCTTTTGTAGCAAACGACAAGCCGAAACAAACTCTTATAATAGGAAAAGCGTTCCCGAGGACACATGGGAATATCGTCAAGCTAGTTTTCATCACGTTCATATGATTCGCGTTCGATACTTTGATAATTTGATATGTGGGTGGACTGGTGCTTGGGTGCTGTTCTTACTTGAACAAGCATCCCACTTATGATTAACCTCTATTGCAAGCATCCGCAACTACAACAAAAGTATTAAGGTAAACCTAACCATAGCATGAAACATATGGATCCAAATCAGCCCCTTACGAAGCAACGCATAAACTAGGGTTTAAGCTTCTGTCACTCTAGCAACCCATCATCTACTTATTACTTCCCAATGCCTTCCTCTTGGCCCAAATAATGGTGAAGTGTTATGTAGTACACATTCACATAACACCACTAGAGGCTAGACAACATACATCTTATCAAAATATCAAACGAATACCAAATTCACATGACTACTAATAGCAAGACTTCTCCCTTGTCCTCAGGAACGAACATAATTACTCACAAAGCATATTCATGTTCATAATCAGAGGGGTAATAATATGCATATAGGATCTGAACATATAATCTTCCACCAATTAAACCAACTAGCATCAACTACAAGGAGTAATTAACACTACTAGCAACCTACTAGCACCAATCCCGGACTTGGAGACAAGAATTGAATACAAGAGATGAACTAGGGTTTTGAGATGAGATGGTGCCGATGAAGATGTTGATGGAGATTGCCCTCTCCCGATGAGAGGAGCGTTGGTGATGACGATGGTGATGATTTCCCCCTCCCGGAGGGAAGTTTCCCCAGCAGAACAGCTTTGCCGGAGCTCTAGATTGGATCCGCCAAGGTTCCGCCTCGTGGCGGTGGAGTCTCATCCCGAAAAGTTCCTTTCTATTTTTTTCTCATCGAAAGACCTCATATAGGAGAAGATGGACGTCGGAGAGCCACCAGGGGGCCCACGAGGTAGGGGGCGCCCCCTAGGGGGGGCGCGCCCCCACCCTCGTGAGAAGGGTGTGGCCCCCCTGGCCTTCATCTTTGGCGAGGATTTTTCTTTATTTATTTTAAGACGTTCCGTGGAGTTTCATGACTTTTGGAGTTGCGCAGAATACGTGTCTAATATTTGCTCTTTTTCCAGACCAGAATTCCAGCTGCCGGCATTCTCCCTTCTTATCTAAACCTTGTAAAATAAGGGAGAATATCC
Source organism: Triticum aestivum (assembly GCF_018294505.1). Classification (NCBI taxonomy): domain Eukaryota; kingdom Viridiplantae; phylum Streptophyta; class Magnoliopsida; order Poales; family Poaceae; genus Triticum; species Triticum aestivum. The sequence goes on along the minus strand of NC_057806.1, from coordinate 320,243,319 downwards.
ATAAGTATTGTGATATAAAGTGAAATAACAGTCCATAATGCAATAAATATCGATATAAAATCATGATGCAAAATGGACGTATCACGTACCACGGATCGCCGAACTTCCTCCGCAGCATAAAGGGCTTCCCAGCCACAATGTCCCTGGCTTCATGCAGTTCCTCCTTCTTTGCTCTTTTCGAGGTTATGGCCTTTGGTCGCCATTATGGCCTTTTCGAGGTTCGTAGCCTTCGCCCGGTTTTCTTCTTCAAGAAACTGGCAGCGGTCGGCAGTGTCTTTTAACTTCACAGCCATTTTGGCCATTTTCTCTTTGCTCTCGCTATGCGCGGCCTTCTCGGCTCTCAACTCTTCGGCCGCCTTCAAAGCGGCCGCATTACTACTCCTTGCTTGCTCCTTGGCTCGGGCAAGCTCCGCCCGTAGGGCCTCCACGGTGGCAGCTCCGTCTGCAGTCACAACATATTAACGATATTAGCATCACGCTGCTCTTACTATGTGACATTCACTATAAACATCACCTACCCTGTGCCTCGTCAAGCCACTTGTTAACAAGCTCGATGTCGGCATCCGCCGCATCCAGTCGCCGCTTTAGTTCGGCAACCCCATCAGTCCGGCTAGCCACCGGAGCTTCAGACACCTGCACATAAAGGCGGTCTGGTTATTACCTGGGACTATGATCCTCTGTTTGCCGCCGTTCTCGATGACAACCAGAGTCTCAGGGGCTACTATCTACACAGGGCACACCTAAAATGTGCGGTACTATCACAAATGTATATCATTTCACGTACCTCAAAGCCCGTCAGTAGACTCATAAAGGCTTCATGCAACCCGCTTTCGGCGGACGAAATCCTTTCAATCACCATACCCATCAATGTACGGTGCTCTTCTGAGATAGTGGCTCGCTCTAGCAGATCCCTTAGTGCGTCCGACCGCATACCAGACGGTGCCGGATTCTTTTGGTTGCTCTCTTCAAGAGCCAGATACTGGGGACTTTGGGCGACCATAGGATTATCTTCTGGCCTCGCCGAATCCGGAGTGACCCTCCGCGATGACACTTCAAGGTCGCCCGCTTCTTGAGCCGGGGAATCCGGGGGAGGCGTTTCGCTCTCCATCATCTCCGGAAGAAGATCCCCCGAAGATGAGCGCTGCTGAGAAGGGCTAAGATCCGAACTGCAAGATAAATGCTTCGGTCATTTTCCTCAAAGGTAAGGTAGTATATCTTCACTACTAAGCACTTTTTTATTACTTACAGCTCGTTAGAGGGATGATCCCCGCGCGGACTTTGTGCGGCAAGAGCACCCTCCAAGGCAGGACCCTCTGGTGAAGTTTTCTTCTCCTATTTGGAAACTTAGGTTTCCGGATCTTCAGAGGTAGTCCTCTTCCTCCCCCGGGGTGAGGGAACGTCAGATTCTCCCCCTTGGTTATCCTCCCTCACGGAGGCACTCATTCCCTCGGTTGGAATAGGTAGCGGTGGAGGCCCGCTTTCGCCTTCTTCATTCACGCCTTCATCTTCCTTTGAGGGCACCGGGCAGGGTGCTGGTTCGAGCATTTTTTCCAGCACCAGATTGTCCAAGCCTTCAGGAAGGGGGGCCGAACACCGGACCATCTTCACCTTTGCTACCCAGTCCTGATCAAAGAGCGACTCTTCAGAATGATGTCATGATAAATAAAAAGACGGTGTGTTCGGCCGTGGGATTTCTTACTTGGGCCGCGGTGCGGTTGCTGCTTAGGCCCACGTCCTCGGTAGTGTCCGAACACTCTGCTTGGGGTCCGAATAACGATTTGTACAACTCCTCGTGCATCAGGCCGAGGAAGTTCTGGATAGTGCGCGGTCCTTCCGGGTTGAATTCCCACATACGGAGGGGCCGACGTTTGCAAGGCTGGACTCGACGAACCAACATGACTTGCACTACCATAACCAAACTAAAATCTCCCTCGAAGAGATCTCGGATGCGGCTCTGCAGTATGGGCACATCCTTGGCTGGACCCCAGCTCAACTCCCTGCTGATCCATGACATCAGTTGTGGTGGAGGGCCCGAGCGAAAGGCGGGGGAAGCTACCCACTTGGCACTTCTGGGAGCGGTGACGCAGAACCACTCCCGTTGCCACAATCCGGACACCTCTGGAAAGGAACCCTTTGGCCATGGAGCTCCTGTGATCTTGCTTATTAATGCACCTCCGCACGCTGCATGCTGCCCCTCGACTGTCTTCGGCTTCACATAAAAGGTCTTGAGCCACAGGCCGAAGTGAGGGGTAATGCGGAGGAAGGCCTCACATACGACAATAAATGCCGAGATGTGGAGAAAGGAATCCAGGGCTAGATCGTGGAAATCAAGCCCGTAATAGAACATCAAACCCCTAATGAAGGGATCCAGAGTGAGGCCTAGTCCTTGAAGTAAGTGGGAGATGAACACGACATGTTCGTTGGGTTCAGGAGTAGGGACAACCTGCCCTCGGGCAGGCAGCCGATGCGAAACTTCAGCGGTCAGGTATCTTGCCTCCCTCAACTTCTTGATATCCTCTTCCGTGACGGAGGAGGGCATCCACCGGCCTTGGAGGCTTGATCCGGACATGATTGAAGGTCCGAAGCACCTGACCTGGGCTTTGGGTGTTAGAACTCGAGGCGGGGGAAGGATTCGATTGAGCATGGGAGGAAAAAAGTAAAAGCCTTGTCCCTTTATAAAGAGGGTGAATATCGAGCGTCCTCCTCGTGGCTGTTTGGGACTTGCCTAAAATCTAGGAGTCCTAGGCGTGGTTGGGTTACCCATGCCCGTATTGATGAGAATCCCGTAATAAGAGGGACATGAGCTCTGCTTTGACAAGACGTGTCAAGAAACTGCCTCGCGTTATGTGCGGGGCTAGTTAAAGAAAAACGGTTCGAATAATCACCGAGCCATGGCATGATGTCATGTTGCCAAAACGTGTCGGCAGATTAGATTTTTGGAAATATTATTCTCTCTACGGTGGTATGTGGAACTTATTTTGCAGGGTCGGACACTATCCTTTTATTCAAACTCTTATGTGGTGTATTTGGAGGAGGAACCCGCCTTGCAATGCCGAAGACAACACTACACGCCGGAATCATCGTCGTTGAAGCCTGGTTCAAGGGCTATTGAGGGAGTCCTGGATTAGGGGGTCTCCGGACAGCCGAACTATATCCTTTGGCCGGACTATTGGACTATGAAGATACAAGATTGAAGACTTCGTCCCGTGTCCGGATAGGACTCTACTTGGCGTGGAAGGCAAGCTAGGCAGTACGGATATGGATATCTCCTCCTTTGTAACCGACCTTGTGTAACCCTAGCCCCCTCCGGTGTCTATATAAACCGAAGGGTTTTAGTCCGTCGGACAACATACAATCATACCATAGGCTAGCTTCTAGGGTTTAGCCTCTCCGATCTCGTGGTAGATCAACTCTTATAATACTCATATCATCAAGAATAAATCAAGCAGGACGTAGGGTTTTACCTCCATCAAGAGGGCCCGAACCTGGGTAAAGCATCATGTCCCCTGCCTCCTGTTACCATCCGCCTTAGACGCATAGTTCGGGACCCCCTACCCGAGATCCACCGGTTTTGACACCGACAATGACCCTACACTAGGTACATAGCTTCATCACTCCACCCTCCTGGGCCCCCCGTTGCTCCACCGACCTACTTCTTCCTCCTATATAAGTCCACGTACCCCGCAAACATCCAGGAGCACCACGAAAACCCAATTCCACCGCCGCAACCTTCCGTACCCGAGAGATCCCATCTTGGGGCCCTTTTCGGAGCTCCGCTAGAGGGGGCATAGATCACAGAGGGCCTCTACATCAACTCCATGGCATCTCCAGTGATGTCTGAGTAGTTTACTTCAGACCTTCGGGTCCATAGCTAGTAGCTAGATGGCTTCTTCTCTCTCTCTCTCTCTCTCTCTCTCTCTGGATCTCAATACAAAGTTCTCCTCGATTCTCTTGGAGATCTATTTGATGTAATCTTCTTTTGCGGTGTGTTTGTCGAGATCCGATGAATTGTGGGTTTATGATCCAGATTATCTATGAACAATATTTGATTCTTCTCTGAATTCTTTTATGTATGATTGGTTTATCTTTAAAAGTCTCTTCGAATTATCAGTTTGGTTTGGCCTACTAGATTGATCTTTCTTGCAATGGGAGAAGTGCTTAGCTTTGGGTTCAATCTTGCGGTGCTCGATCCCAGTGACAGTAGGGGAAACGATACGTATTGTATTGTTGCCATCGAGGATAAAAAGATGGGGTTTATATCATATTGCATGAGTTTATCCCTCTACATCATGTCATCTTGCTTAAGGTGTTAGTCTGTTCTTATGAACTTAATACTCTAGATGCATGCTGGATAGCGGTCGATGTGTGGAGTAATAGTAGTAGATGCAAAATCGTTTCGGTCTACTTGTCGTGGACGTGATGCCTATATACATGATCATGCCTAGATATTCTCATAATTATTCGCTTTTCTATCTATTGCTCGACAGTAATTTGTTTACCCACCGTAATACTTATGCTATCTTGAGAGAAGCCACTAGTGAAACCTATGGCCCCTGGGTCTATTTTCCATCATACAAGTTTCCAGTATATTTTATTTTGCAATCTTTACTTTCAATCTATATCATAAAAATACCAAAAATATTTATCTTATTATTATTATCTCTATCAGATCTCACTCTTGCAAGTGGCCGTGAAGGGATTGACAACCCCTTTATCGCGTTGGTTGCGAGCTTCTTATTTGTTTGTGTAGGTACGAGGTGTCTCGCGCGTGGTCTCCTACTGGATTGATACCTTGGTTCTCAAAAAACTGAGGGAAATACTTATGCTGCTTTACTGCATCACCCTTTCCTCTTCAAGGGAAAATCAATGCAGTGCTCAAGAGGTAGCAAGTAGGATTTCTGGCGCCGTTGCCGGGGAGATGTACGCCAAGTCAAGACATACCAAGTACCCATCACAACTCTTATCCCTCGCATTACATTATTTGCCATTTGCCTCTCGTTTTCCTCTCCCCCACTTCACCCTTGCCGTTTTATTCGCCCTTCTTCTGTTCGTCTTTCCACCTGCTTTGATGTCTTACTTGGCTCGTTTGCTCGTTTGTTTGAAATAGTTGTTTATTTATTGCTAAACAGAGAACCTGAGATCTATGGATCCTCATCCGCTTGCTAATCTTTTTAAGAGATCCAATTATGATGAACCAATTGCTAGTGAGTTTTGTGCACTAGATTATCTTTATGAAGTTTTGCTTCAAATTCGTGAACCTGAAAATTGTGATGAAGTACTTTATGGAGTGATTCACGATGGATCTTTGAATAGAAAGCATGATTTCAATGATGATAGTATAAATTCTATTAATGCCAATTGTGCTTATAATATGCAAAACCCCAAGCTTGGGGATGCTAGTTTTTCTATGACTACTATTTGTTGCAATGATCATGATTGGGGTGATTCTTCTTTTGATCTTGAAAATTTATTTAAGCCCATGATGAATATGAGATTGATAATAATGTTTGCAATAATATTGAAAGTGGGTTTGGAAGAGTGTCAACTTTAGATCCCACATATTTGGAGAATGTTCAATCTTATGAAGTTTTTGATAAAAGTAGGTTTGGAGAGGTCATGACTTTAGTTAATGTTAATCCCACCATTTTGGAAGACTGTCAACTTTGCATACTTGTGGATCGTGTTAAGAATATGTTTTGTGATAGCTATATTTTTGAATTTGATTATGATCCTACATGTAATTATTATGAGAGAGGAAAATATGGTGGTAGAAATTTTCATGTTACTAAATTACCTCTCGTTATGTTGAGATTGCTATTGTTTCTTTCCGCTTCCTTGCATATGCTAGTTTTTCCTTGCCTTGATAATTTGTTTGCCTATAAGATTCCTATGCATAGGAAGTATGTTAGACTTAGATGTGTTTGTGACGTGTTTTATGATGCTCTCTTTGTGCTTCAATTCTTGTCTTTCATGTGAGCATCGTTGAAATCTTATGCCTAGCTAGAAGGCTTTAAAGAAAAGCGCTTGTTGGGAGACAACCCAATATTTTTACTTGCTGTTATTAAATAAATAAATAATTTATCTAGCCTCTGTCTTGGTTGTGTTTTTTTGTGTTTAATTAGTGTTTGTGCCAAGTAGAACCGTTGGGAAGACTTGGGGAAAGTCTTTTTGATCTTGCTGTAAAAAACAGAAACTTTAGCGCTCACTAGAATTGCTGACATTTTTATTTGGAAAGTGATATTTAGTAAATTATTTTTGCAGATAATTAATAGATAAATTCCTCACGTTCATCAATTTATTTTAGAATTTTTGGGGTTCCAGAAGTTTGCGTTAGCTACAGATTACTACAGACTGTTCTGTTTTTGACAGATTCTGTTTTTCGTGTGTTGTTTGCTTATTTTGATGAATCTATGGCTAGTAAAAGAGTTTATAAACCATAGATAAGTTGGAATACAATAGGTTTAGTACCAATATAAATCAAGAATGAGTTCATGACAGTAGCTTGAAGTGGTGTTTTTTTTCTTTCGCTAAGGGAGCTCACGAGATTTTCTATTTTGAGTTTTGTGTTGTGAAGTTTTCAAGTTTTGGGAAAGGTTTGATGGATTATGGAACAAGGAGTGGCAAGAGACTAAGCTTGGGGATGACCATGGCACCCCAAGGTAAAATTCAAGGACACCAACAATCCTAAGCTTGGGGATGCTCCGGAAGGCATCCCCTCTTTCGTCTTCGTCTATCGGTAACTTTACTTGGAGCTATATTTTTATTCACCACATGATATGTGTTTTGCTTGGAGTGTCTTATATGATTTGAGTCTTTGATTTTTAGTTTACCACAATCACCTTTGCTGTACAAACCCTTTGAGAGAGACTCGCATGATTTGAAATTTATTAGAATACTCTATGTGCTTCACTTATATCTTTTGAGCCATATAGTTTTTGCTCTAGTGCTTCACTTATATCTTTTAGAGAACATCGGTGGTTTTATTTGATAGAAATAATTGAATATATTATTTTGAGAGTCCTTTAGAACAACATGGAAATTTTCTTTTAGGAATAATATAAAAACTTTCATAAAAGTGCATTGAATACTATGAGAAGTTTGATACTTGATAATTGTTTAAGATATGGAGATGGTGATATTAGAGTCATGCTAGTTGAGTAGTTGTCAATTTGAGAAATACTTGTGTTGAAGTTTGTGATTCCCGTAGCATGCATGTATGGTGAACCATTATGTGATGAAGTCAGATCATGATTTATTTATTTATTGTCTTCCTTATGAGTGGCGGTCGGGGACGAGCAATGGTCTTTTCCTACCAATATATCCCCCTAGGAGCATGCGCGTAATACTTTGTTTCATAACTAATAGATTTTTGCAATAAGTATGTGATTTCTTTATGACTAATGTTGATTCCATAGATTATACGTACTCTCACCCTTCCACCATTGCTAGCCTCTCTAGTATCGCGCAACTTTCGCTGGTACCATAAACCCACCATATACCTTCCTCAAAACAGCCACCATACCTACCAATTATGGCATTTCCATGCATAGCCATTCCAAGATATATTGGCATGCAACTTTCCACCATTCCGTTATTATGACATGCTTCATCATTGTCATATTGCTTGCATGATAATGTAGTTAACATCATATTTGTGGCAAAGCCACCGTTCATAATTCTTCATACATGTCACTCATGCATCATTCCACATCCCGGTACACTGCCGGAGGCATTCACATAGAGTCATATTTTGTTCTAAGTATTGAGTTGTAATTCTTGAGTTGTAAGTAAATTAAAGTGTGATGATCATAATTATTAGAGCATTGTCCCAGTGAGGAAAGGATGATGGAGACTATGATTCCCCCACAAGTCGGGATGAGACTCCGGACGAAATAAAAAGAAAAAAAGAAAAGAGGCCAAAAAGACAAAAAAGAAAGAAGGCCCAAATTAAAAAAAGAGAAAAAGAGAGAAGGGACAATGTTACTATCCTTTTTCCACACTTGTGCTTCAAAGTAGCACCATGATCTTCACGATAGAGAGTCTCCTATGTTATCACTTTTATATACTAGTGGGAATTTTAGATTATAGAACTTGGCTTGTATATTCCAATGATGGGCTTCCTCAAAATTTCCCTAGGTCTTCATGAGCAAGCAAGTTGGATGCACACCCCCTTAGTTCTTTTGTTGAGCTTTCATACACTTATAGCTCTAGTGCATCCGTTGCATGTCAATCCCTACTCACTCATGTTTATATCTATTGATGGGCATCTCCATAGCCCGTTGATACGCCTAGTTGATGTGAGACTATCTTCTCCTTTTTGTCTTCTCCACAACCACCATTCTATTCCACATATAGTGCTATATCCATGGCTCACGCTCATATATTGCGTGAAGATTGAAAAAGTTTGAGGACATCAAAAGTATGAAACAATTGTTTGGCTTGTCATCGGGGTTGTGCATTATTTAAATATTTTGTGTGGTGAAGATAGAGCATAGCCAGACTATATGATTTTGTAGGGATAACTTTCTTTGGCCATGTTATTTTGAGAAGACATGATTGCTTAGTTAGTATACTTGAAGTATTATTATTTTTATGTCAATATTAAACTTTTATCTTGAATCTTTCGGATCCGAACATTCATGCCACAATAAAGAAAAATTACATTGAGAAATATGTTAGAAAGCATTCCACATCAAAAATTCTTTTTTATCATTTACCTACTCGAGGACGAGCAGAAATTAAGGTTGGGGATGCTTGATACGTCTCCAACGTATCTATAATTTTCGATTGCTCCATGCTATTATATTATCTGTTTTGGATGTTAATGGGATTTATTTTACACTCTTATATAATTTTTGGGACTAACCTATTGACCGGAGGCCTAGCCCAAATTGCTATTTTTTTGCCTATTTCAGTATTTCGCAAAAAGGGAATATCAAACGAGGTCCAAACGGGATGAATCCTTTGGGAACGTGATTTTCTCAACAAACATGATCCAGGAGACTTGGAGTGGGCGTCAAGAAACAATCAAGGAGGCCACGAGGCAGGGGGGCGCGCCTACCCTCCTAGGAGCGCCCTCCCCCTCGTGGGCACCTTGTTGCTCCACCGACCTACTTCTTCCTCCTATATAAGTCCACGTACCCCGCAAACATCCAGGAGCACCACGAAAACCTAATTCCACCGCCGCAACCTTCTATACCCGAGAGATCCCATCTTGTGGCCTTTTTCGGAGCTCCACCGAAGGGGGCATAGATCACGGATGGCCTCTACATCAACTGCATGGCCTCTCCGGTGATGTGTGAGTAGTTTACTTCAGACCTTCGCATACATAGCTAGTAGCTAGATGGCTTCTTCTCTCTCTTTGGATCTCAATACAAATTTCTCCTCGATTCTCTTAGAGATCTATTCGATGTAATCTTCTTTTGCGGTGTGTTTGTCGAGATCCAATGAATTATGGGTTTATGATCCAGATTATCTATGAACATTATTTGATTCTTCTCTAAATCCTTTTATGTATGATTGGTTTATATTTGCAAGTCTCTTTGAATTATCAGTTGGGTTTGGCCTACTAGATTGATCTTTCTTGCAATGGGAGAAGTGCTTAGCTTTGGCTTCAATCTTGCGGTGCTCGATCCCAGTGGCAGTAGGGGAAACGACACGTATTGTATTGTTGCCATCGAGGATAAAAAGATGGGGTTTATATCATATTACATGAGTTTATCCCTCTACATCATGTCATCTTGCTTAAGGCGTTACTCTGTTCTTATGAACTTAATACTCTAGATGCATGCTGGATAGCTGTCGATGTGTGGAGTAATAGTAGTAGATCCAGAATCGTTTCGGTCTACTTGTCGCGGACGTGATGCCTATATACATGATCATGCCTAGATATTCTCATAATTATTCGCTTTTTTATCAATTGCTCGACAGTAATTTGTTTACCCACCGTAATACTTACGCTATCTTGAGAGAAGCCACTAGTGAAACCTATGGCCCCCAGGTCTATTTTCCATCATACAAGTTTCCAATCTATTTTATTTTGCAATCTTTACTTTCAATCTATATCATAAAAATACCAAAAAAATTATATTATTATTATTATCTCTATCAGATCCCACTCTTGCAAGTGGCCGTGAAGGGATTGACAACCCCTTTATTGCGTTGGTTGCGTGGTTCTTATTTGTTTGTGTAGGTACAAGGTGACTCGCGCGTGGTCTCCTACTGGATTGATACCTTGGTTCTCAAAAACTAAGGTAAATACTTATGCTGCTTTACTGCACCACCCTTTCCTCTTCAAGGGAAAACCAACGCAGTGCTCAAGAGGTAGCATTGATGTAGTCGAACGTCTTCATGATCCAACCGATCCAAGTACCGAACGTACGACACCTTCGTGTTCAGCACACGTTCAGCACGATGACGTCCCTCGAGCTCTTGATCCAGTAGAAGGACAAGGGAGAGTTCCGTCAGCACGACGGCGTGGAAATGGTGTTGGTGATGTGATCCACGCAGGGCTTCGCCTAAGCACTACGACAACATGACCGAGTTGGTAAACTGTGGAGGGGGCACCGCACACGGCTAAGAAATAACTGTTGTGTCCACTACAAAAAAGACACATCCGTGACATTTTGGGTTGAACGGATTTTTTCTATCATGCTTATGACACTTCGATACATCCATTTTGCATCATGCTTTTATATTGATATTTATTGCATTATGGGCTGTTATTACACATTATGTCACAATACTAATGCCTATTCTCTCTTATTTTACAAGGTTTACACGAAGAGGGAGAATGCCGGTAGCTGGAATTCTGGGCTGGAAAATGAGCAAATATTAGAGACCTATTCTGCACAACTCCAAAAGTCCTGAAACTCCAAGGAAGTCAGTTTCAGAATATATAAAAAATATTGGGCGAAGAAAGCACCGGAGGGGGGCCACCCACCATCCACGAGGGTGGGGGCGCGCCCTACCCCCCTGGGCGCGCCCCTGCCTCGTGGGCCCCTGGCAGGCCTCCGGTGCCCATCTTTGGCTATATGAAGTCTTTTGCCCTGGAAAAAATCATAAGCAATTTATCAGGATGAAACTCCACCGCCATGAGGCAGAACCTTGGATGAACCAATCTAGGGCTCCGGCGGGGAAACATCCCTCCGGGAGGCGAAAATCATCACCATCGTCATCACCATCGATCCTCTCATCGGGAGGGGGTCAATCTCCATCAACATCTTCACCAGCACCATCTCCTCTCAAACCCTAGTTCATCTCTTGTATCCAATATTTGTCTCAAAACCTCAGATTGGTACTTGTGGGTTGCTAGTAGTGTTGATTACTCCTTGTAGTTGATGCTAGTTGGTTTACTTGGTGGAAGATCATATGTTCAGATCCTTTATGCATATTAATACCCCTCTGATTATGAACATGAATATGATTTGTGAGTAGTTACATTTGTTCCTGAGGACATGGGAGAAGTCTTGCTATAAGTAGTCATGTGAATTTGGTATTCGTTCGATTTTTTATGAGATGTATGTTGTCTCTCCTCTAGTGGTGTCATGTGAACGTCGACTACATGACACTTCACCATTATTTGGGCCTAGGGGAAGGCATTGGGAAGTACTAAGTAGATGATGGGTTGCTAGAGTGACATAAGCTTAAACCCTAGTTTATGTGTTGCTTCATAAGGGGTTGATTTGGTTCCACATGTTTCATGCTATGGTTAGGTTTACCTTAATACTTCTTCTGTAGTTGCGGATCCTTGCAAGAGGGGTTAATCATAAGTGGGATGCTTGTCTAAGGAAGGGCAATACCCAAGCACCGGTCCACTCACATATCAAATTATCAAAGTACCGAACACGAATCATATGAGCGTGATGAAAACTAGCTTGACGATAATTCCCATGTGTCCTTTATATAAGAGTTTGTCCAAGCTTGTCCTTTGCTACAAAAAGGATTGGACCATCTTGATGCACCTTATTTGCTTTTATTACTTGTTACCCATTATAAATTACCTTATCACAAAACTATCTATTTCCGATAATTTCAGTACTTGCAGAGAATACCTTACTAAAAACTGCTTATCATTTCCTTCTACTCCTCGTTGGGTTCGACACTCTTACTTATCGAAAGGACTACGATAGATCCCCTATACTTGTGGGTCATCAAGGCTCTTTTCTGGCACCATTGCCTGGGAGTGAAGAGCCTTTGGTAGGTGGAATTTGGTAAGGAAAAATTTATATAGTGTGCTGAAATTTACTGTCACTTGTTACTATGGAAAGTAATCCTTTGAGGGGCTTGTTCGGGGTATCTTCACCCCGACCAGTAGAGCAAAGAGTTGCTCCTCAACCTACTGAACCTACTGAAAATGTTTACTTTGAAATTCCTTCGGGTATGTTAGAGAAATTGTTAGCTAATCCTTTTACAGGAGATGGAGCATTGCATCTCGATTTGCACTTAATCTATGTGGATGGAGTTTGTGGATTATTTAAGCTTGCATGTATGCCCGAGGATGTTATCAAGAAGAAGGTCTTCCCTTTATCTTTGAAGGGAAAGGCATTGACATGGTTTAGTCTATGTGATGATATTGGATCATGGAACTACAACCGATTGAAATTGGAATTTCATCAGAAATTTATCCTATGCATCCGGTTCATCATGATCATAATTATATATATAATTTTTGGCCTCACGAAGTAGAAAGCATAGCTCAAGCTTGGGGGAGGCTTAAGTCAATGTTATATTCATGCCCCAATCATGAGTTCTCAAGAGAAATTATTATTCAGAATTTTTATGCTCGACTTTCTCTCAATAATCACTCCATGCTCGATACTTCTTGTACTGGTTCTTTTATGATGAAGACTATTGAATTCAAATGGGATTTATCGGAAAGAATTAAAAGAAACTCTGAGGATTGGGAACTCGAGGAAGGTAAGGAGTCAGATATAACACCTAAGTTTGATTGTGTTAAATCTTTTATGGATACCGATGCTTGTCGTCAATTTAGCACTAAATATGGACTTGACTCTGAGATAGTAGCTTCTTTCTGTGAATCATTTGCTACTCATGTTGATCTCCCTAAGGTGAAGTGGATTAAATATCATCCTCCCATTGAAGTAAAAGTAGTTGAACCTATTAAAGTTGAAGAAAATACTATCACTTATAATGTTGAACCTATTGTTTCTACCGCTTATATTGAGAAACCACCTTTCCCTACTAGAATAAAGGATCATTCTAAAGATTCAACTATGGTCAACAAGAGTAATACTAGAACACCTACACCCTCTGAGCAAATTAAATTTGAACCTAGTATTGCTATGGTTAAGGATCTCTTGGCTCATAATCTTGATGGGCATGTTATTTACTTTTGTGATGAAGCTGCTAGAATTGCTAGACCCGATACCAAAAATAAACATAGACCTTTTGTAGGCATGCCTGCTATTTTTGTTAAAATAGGAGATCATTGATATTATGGCTTATGTGATATGGGTGCTAGGGAGAGTGCAATACCTCATTCTTTATATGAAGAAATTATGCATGATATTGCACCTGCTGAGATAGGAGGTATTGATGTTACAATTAAGCTTGCCAATAGAGATACTATTTCACCGATTGGGATTGTTAAAGATGTTGAAGTCTTGTGTGGGAAAGTTAAATATCCTGCTGATTTTCTTATTCTTGGTTCCCCACAAGATGACTTTTGTCCCATTATATTTGGTAGACCCTTCTTGAATACTGTTAATGCTAAGATAGACTGCAAAAAGGATATTGTTTCTGTTGGTTTAGGGGATATGTCTCATGATTTTAATTTTGCTAAATTTCATAGACAACCCCATGATAAAGAATTGCCTAGTAAAGATGAAATTATTGGTCTTGCTTCTATTGTCGTGCCTCCTAATGATCCTTTAGAACAATATTTGCTAGACCATGAAAATGATATGTTTATGAATGAAAGAAGGGAAATAGATGAAGTATTCTTTAAACAGGGACCTATTTTGAAACACAACTTGCCTGTTGAAATTCTAGGGGATCCTCCTCCACCCAAGGGTGATCCCATGTTTGAGATTAAACCATTACCTGATACTCTTAAATATGCTTATCTTGATGAAAAGAAGATATATCCTGTTATTATTAGTGCTAACCTTTCAGAGCAAGAAGAAGAGAAATTATTGAAAACTCTGAAGAAGCACCGTGCTGCTATTGGATATACTCTTGATGATCTTAAGGGCATTAGTCCCACTCTATGCCAGCACAAAATAAAATTGGAGTAAGATGCTAAACCGGTTGTTGATCACCAACGACGGTTAAATCCTAAGATGAAAGAAGTGGTAATAAAAGAAATACTAAAGCTTCTGGAGGCAGGTATAATTTATCCCGTTGCTGATAGTCAGTGGGTAAGTCCTATCCATTGTGTCCCTAAGAAAGGAGGTATTACTGTTGTTCCTAATGATAAAGATGAATTGATCCCACAAAGAATTGTTACAGGTTATAGAATGGTAATTGATTTCCGCAAACTAAATAAAGCTACTAAAAAGGATCATTACCCTTTACCTTTTATTGATCAAATGCTAGAAAGATTATCTAAACATACACATTTTTGCTTTCTAGATGGTTATTCTGGTTTCTCTCAAATACCTGTGTCAAAAGAGGATCAAGAAAAGACCACTTTTACTTGCCCTTTCGGTACCTTTGCTTATAGACATATGCCTTTTGGTTTATGTAATGCACCGGCTACCTTTCAAAGATGTATGACTGCTCTATTCTCTGACTTTTGTGAAAATATTGTTGAGGTTTTCATGGATGATTTTTCCGTATATGGAACTTCTTTTGATGATTGCTTAAGCAACCTTGATCGAGTTTTGCAGAGATGTGAAGAAACTAATCTTGTCTTGAATTGGGAGAAGTGCCACTTTATGGTTAATGAAGGCATTATTTTGGGGCATAAAATTTCTGAAAGAGGTATTGAAGTTGATAAAGCTAAAGTTGATGCTAATGAAAAGATGCCGTGCCCAAGGGACATTAAAGGTATAAGAAGTTTCCTTGGTCATGCCGGTTTTTATAGGAGGTTCGTTAAAGACTTCTCAAAAATTTCCAGGCCTTTGACTAATCTCTTACAAAAAGATGTTCCTTTTATCTCTGATGATGGTTGTGTAGAAGCATTTAAAACTTAAGAAAGCCTTGATTTCTTCACCTATAGTTCAACCACCTGATTGGAATTTACCCTTTGAAATTATGTGTGATGCTAGTGATTATGCTGTAGGTGCTGTTTTAGGACAAAGAGTTGATAAGAAATTAAATGTTATCCAATATGCTAGTAAAACTCTAGACAGTGCCCAAAGAAATTATGCTACTACTGAAAAGGAGTTTTTAGCAGTTGTATTTGCTTGTAATAAGTTCAGACCTTATATTGTTGATTCTAAAGTAACTGTTCACACTGATCATGCTACTATTAAATACCTTATGGAAAAGAACGATGCTAAACCTACACTTATTAGATGGGTTCTCCTATTACAAGAATTTGATTTGCATATTATTAATAGAAAAGGAGCTGAGAACCCCGTTGCAGACAACTTGTCTAGGTTAGAGAATGTTCTTGATGACCCACTACCTATTGATGATAGCTTTCCTGATGAACAATTAGCTATCATAAATGCTTCTCGTACTGCTCCATGGTATGCTGATTATGCCAATTACATTGTTGCTAAATTTATACCACCTAGTTTCACATATCAATAAAAGAAAAAGTTTTTCTATGATTTAAGGCATTACTTTTAGGATGACCCACACCTCTATAAAGATGGAGTAGATGGTGTTATTAGACGTTGTGTACCTGAGCATGAACAGGAGCAGATCCTACGCAAGTGTCACTTCGAGGCTTACGGAGGACACCATGCTAGAGATAGAACTGCACATAAGGTATTGCAATCTGGTTTTTATTGGCCTACTCTCTTCAAAGATGCCCGTAAGTTTGTCTTGTCTTATGATGAATGTCAAAGAATTGGTAATATTAGTAGACGTCAAGAAATGCCTATGAATTATTTACTTGTTATTGAACCATTTGATGTTTGGGGCTTTGATTATATGGGACCTTTTCCTTCCTCTAATGGGTATACACATATTTTAGTTGCTGATGATTACGTTACTAAGTGGGTAGAAGCTATTCCAACTAGTAGTGCTGATCATAACACCTCTATTAAGATGCTTAAAGAAGTTATTTTTCCAAGGTTTGGAGTCCCTAGATACTTAATGACTGATAGTGGTTCACATTTTATTCATGGTGCTTTTCGTAAGATGCTTGCTAAGTATGATGTTAATCATAGAATTGCATCTCCATACCACCGACAGTCTAGTGGTCAAGTAGAACTGAGCAATAGAGAGCTTAAATTAATTTTGCAAAAGACTGTTAATAGATCTAGAAATAATTGGTCCAAAAAACTTGATGATGCATTATGGGCCTATGGAACTGCATACAAAAATCCTATGGGTATGTCTCCATATAAAATGGTTTAGGGAAAAGCATGTCACTTACCTCTCAAACTAGAACATAAGGCATATTGGTCCATTAAAGAGCTCAATTATGATTTCAAACTTGCTGGTGAGAATAGACTTTTTAACATTAGCTCACTTGATGAGTGGAGAACCCAGGCCTATGAGAATGCCAAACTGTTTAAAGAAAAGGTTAAAAGATGGCAAGACAAAAGGATACAAAAAGGTGAGTTTAATGTTGGTGATTATATATTGTTATATAACTCTTGTTTAAGATTTTTTTGCAGGCAAACTCCTCTCTAAATGGGAAGGTACTTACGTTATCGAG
Source organism: Triticum aestivum (assembly GCF_018294505.1). Taxonomy (NCBI): domain Eukaryota; kingdom Viridiplantae; phylum Streptophyta; class Magnoliopsida; order Poales; family Poaceae; genus Triticum; species Triticum aestivum. The sequence goes on along the minus strand of NC_057806.1, from coordinate 320,226,518 downwards.
GAGGTCTATCGTTCCGGTGCCATAAAAATCAACAACTTCGAAGGCACAAATCCGAGAGTGGTGAACGGTCAAAGAATCAAACATTATATCTCAGGTAATCCTATAAATGTTGAAACTAATGTTATTGAAACTGTAACCCCGAAGGAGTATATAAGGGACACCTTCCAGAACGTTTCAGCCTCCGAAAAGGAATAGGTATGTGGCACGGTAAGTAAACCGACTCCAAAACAGTTCTAATAGCAATTTTTTTCCGTTTCGGAATATTTAAGAAATAGGAAAATAAGAAGCAGTCCGGAAAGTACACGAGGCATCCACGAGGGTGGAGGGCGCGCCCCTGCCTCGTGGGCACCTCATGTGCCCTCCGGACTCTGTTTTCTTGCATGATACTTCTTTTGGTCGATAAAAAATCATTATATAATCTCCCGAAGGTTTTGACCACCGTACCACGCAAATATCTCCTGTCTTTGTTTCGAGCTGTTTTTCTGACAGATCTAGATCACCATGACGTCTTCAAGCGCCCTCAAGGACAAGTTTTTCGAGAAGGTTATCAATCCCTACCTCGCCGAGGTACTGGAACACCCTCAAACTATTGAGTTGCGTGAGGGGGTGCTGCACATCCGCGATGTTGAGGGACCAAGGAGGACCGGAAGCATGGAGACAAGACTCGAAGCAATGGAGCAACAAGTTTTCAAGTGCCAGGGGATGGTGGAATGCGGAATCGACGCCAACCACATGATGATCGCGGATTTCACCAACAAGCACAAGTTGGATGCCAAGGACATTGGGAAGACCATCTTCAAGCTTCACGAGAAAATCGAGCACCTCCAAGCCCAAATCTATGACCTGCAAAACCAAAATTGTGAGTACGAATATAGATTCAAGAGCATGAGTTTGGCCGCTGATTCGAGGATCCCGGAGACTCGATCATCCTTCTATGATGGTGAGCCTACGCCTTGGAAGATGGACGACAAGCCTACATCATCAACAACTCCATCATCAATACCACCAAAGAAGAACTGAGTATCGGGTATGGGCACTCCCCTTGGCAACTGCCAAGCTTGGGGGAGTGCCCCGGTATCGTATCACCATCACACTTTTATCATTACCGTTTTTCTTAGTTCGATCCTTTTGATAATATCTTGATCTAGTAGAATAAAGTTTTAGTATGATTTAGTTTTGAGTTTTGCTTTGTGATCCTTCTATGTAATCGAGTCCGTGAGCTATATATAATAAAGATTAGTGTTGAGTCAAGGGCTTTGCCATCTTGCTATGATCTTGAGGGAATAAAAATAAACGAGAAGAGATAGAATAAAAAGATCATATTGATCTTATGGAGAGTAATGACTTCACATATAAAGAGTATGATGAATAAAAGTTGTTGAGAGTTGACAAACATAGTTTTGGTCATTGTTACAATTTATAGGAAGTAATAAAGAAAGAGAGGTTTTCACATATAAATATACTATCTTGGACATCTTTTATGATTGTGAGCACTCATTAAAATATGACATGCTAAAAAGTTGATGTTGGACAAGGAAGACAACGTAATGGGTTATGTTTTCTTACATCTGAAATAAATTATATTGTCATGGATCATCCAACATGTTGAGCTTGCCTTTCCCCCTCATGCTAGCCAAATTCTTTACAACAAGTAGAGATACTACCTGTGCTTCCAAATATCCTTAAACCCAGTTTTGCCATGAGAGTCCACCATATCTACCTATGGATTGAGTAAGATCCTTCAAGTAAGTTATCATTGTTGCAAGCAATAAAAATTGCTCTCTAAATATGCATGATTTATTAGTGTGGAGGAAATAAGCTTTATATGATCTTGTGATCTGGAAGAAATAAAAGTGATGGACTGCATAATAAAGGTCCATATCACAAGTGGCAATATAAAGTGATGTTCTTTTGCATTAAGATGTTGTGCATCCAACCATAAAAACACATGACAACCTCTGCTTCCCTCTACGAAGGGCCTATCTTTTATTCTTGTCTTATACTTCATACAAGAGTCATGGTGATCTTCACCTTTCCTTTTTACATTTTATCCTTTGGCAAGCACAGTGTGTTGGAAAGATCCTGATATATATAGCTAATTGGATGTAATCTTTCATGAACTATTATTGTTGACATTACCCTTGAGGGAAAAGGTTGGGAGGCGAAACTATAAGCCCCTATCTTTCTTTGTGTCCGATTAAAACTTCATACCCACAAGTATTGCGTGAGTGTTAGCAATTGTGAAAGACTAAATGATAGTTGAGTATGTGGACTTGCTGAAAAGCTCTTATATTGACTCTTTCTGATGTTATGATAAATTACAATTGCTTCAATGACGGAGATTATAGTTTGTTAGTCTTCAATGAAGTTTCTGATTCATACTTGGAATTGTGAATGAATTGTTAATTTAGCATAAGAAATCATATGACAATATATATATATATATACATATATATATATATATATATATATATATATATATATTGCTGTTCTAAGAATGACCATGATGCCCTCATGTCCGTATTTTATTTTATCGACACCTCTATCTCTAAACATGTGGACATATTTTTCGATATCGCCTTCCGCTTGAGGACAAGCAAGGTCTAAGCTTGGGGGAGTTGATACGTCCATTTTGCATCATGCTTTTATATCGATATTTATTGCATTATGGCTGTTATTACACATTATGTCACAATACTTATGCCTATTCTCTCTTATTTTACAAGGTTTACATGAAGAGGGAGAATGCCGGCGGCTAGAATTCTGGGCTGGAAAATGAGAAAATATTAGAGAACTATTCTACACAACTCCAAAAGTCCTGAAACTCCACGGAAGTAAGTTTCAATACATATAAAAAATATTAGGTGAAGAAAGCATCGGAGGGGGCCACTCACCATCCACGAGGGTGGGGGCGCGCCCTACCCCCTGGGCGCGCCCCTGCCTCGTGGGCCCCTGGCAGGCCTCCGGTGCCCATCTTTGGCTATATGAAGTCTTTTGCCCTGGAAAACATCATAAGCAAGCTCTCGGGATGAAACTCCGCTGCCACGAGGTAGAACCTTGGCGGAACCAATCTAGGGCTCCGGTGGAGCTGTTCTGTCGGGGAAACATCCCTCCGGGAGGCGGAAATCATCACCATTGTCATCACCATCAATCCTCTCATCGTGAGGGGGTCAATCTCCATCAACATCTTCACCAGCACCATCTCCTCTCAAACCCTAGTTCATCTCTTGTATCCAATCTTTGTCTCAAAACCTCAGATTGGTACCTGTGGGTTGCTAGTAGTGTTGATTACTCCTTGTAGTTGATGCTAGTTGGTTTACTTGGTGGAAGATCATATGTTCAGATCCTTTATGCATATTAATACCCCTCGGATTATGAACATGAATATGATTTGTGAGTTGTTATGTTTGTTCCTGAGGACATGGGAGAAGTCTTGCTATAAGTAGTCATGTGAATTTGGTATTCATTCGATATTTTGATGAGATGTATGTTGTCTCTCCTCTAGTGGTGTCATGTTAACGTCGACTACATGACACTTCACCATTATTTGGGCCTAGGGGGAGGCATTGGGAAGTAATAATTAGATGATGGGTTGCTAGAGTGATAGAAGCTTAAACCCTAGTTTATGCATTGCTTCGTAAGGGGCTGATTTGGATCCACATGTTTCATGCTATGGTTAGGTTTACCTTAATACTTCTTCTATAGTTGCGGGTTCTTGCAAGAGGGGTTAATCATAAGTGGGATGCTTGTACAAGGAAGGGCAGTACCCAAGCACCGGTCCACCCACATATCAAATTATCAAAGTACAAAACGCGAATCATATGAGCGTGATGAAAACTAGCTTGACGATAATTCCCATGTGTCCTCGGGAGCGTTTTCCTTTATATAAGAGTTTGTCCAAGCTTGTACTTTGCTACAAAAAGGATTGGGACATCTTGCTGCACCTTATTTGCTTTTATTACTTGTTACCCGTTACAAATTACCTTATCACAAAACTATCTGTTACCGATAATTTCAGTGCTTGCAGAGAATACCTTACTGAAAACTGCTTATCATTTCCTTCTGCTTCTCGTTGGGTTCGACACTCTTACTTATCGAAAGGACTACGGTAGATCCGCTATACTTGTGGGTCATCACACTTGTATGACGATAATTGTGACAAAACCCGGTATCATCATAGATGTGGTGGGCTCCTACTTCTATGACAAAAAATCATGATAGAAAATAGCCTTTTCGTCCTGGGCGGGCCGGAGACGCGGCTGCATGACATTCTTTGGGCCGTCCATGACGGAAAAAACCATGGTAGAATCGAGGGTGAGGAAAATATCGGGGGAGTTCCCGGTTACGGTGGGTGGTCCGGGGCCGAGCGATGCACATTTCTCTCATACGTACGCGCGAGTGTGCGAGGCGTTGCGCTCTAACTGAACCCGAGCGAGGCATTGGGCTCTAACTGAACCCGAGCGATTGCACTAGCTACGTTACTGAACCCGAGCGATCGATCCCTTGCTGTTCACTCGACCCAAGTGATTCCTTCGCTACTGCTGCTAACTGAAGCCAATTGATGCTGCCCCTAGATGAACAGTGAGCGTTGTTGGGGGGGGGGGGTTGGATGAACAGGACCCCGTTGTAGTAGAGGCCGTTGCGGCTGGATGAACATGACCCCGATCGAGCCGGTTGGGGGTGGATGAACAGGACCCTGTGGAGGGCTCGTTGAACAGTAGCCGGTGGAGGGCTGGATGAACAGTAGCCTGTGGAGGGGTGGTTGAACAGGACCCCGTGGAGACGACTGATTGAACAGTAGCCGGTGGAGGAGCGGTGGAGGCTGGATGAAAAGGAGCCCGTGGATGAACAATCACAGATGGAGGCTGGAGGAGGTCGACGATGGATGAACAGTAGCCCATGGAGGCTGGAGGAGGTCGACGGTGGAGATGAATAGTATCCCGTGGAGTCCTGTTTTGCGTTACACCACACCCCTCCCGATGAACAGGACCCCCATTTCGACTGTAGCGCTCCAACACAAGTCCGTTTCCTCCGTTTTGCGGTACGCCACACCCCTCCCGATCAATAGGACCCCGTTTTGACCGTAGGAGGTCCAAGAGAAGTCTGTTTCCTCAGTTTTGCGATACGCCAGATCCCTCCCGATGAATAGGATCCCGTTTTGACCATGGCCGGTAGAACATAAGGCCGTTTTCTCCATTCTACGGTACGCTGATACGTCTCCAATGTATCTATAATTTTTGATTGCTCCATGCTATATTATATACTGTTTTGGACATTATTGGGCTTTATTATCCACTTTCATATTATTTTTGGGACTAACCTGTTAACCGGAGGCCCAGCCCAGAATTGCTGTTTTTTGCCTATTTCAGGGTTTTGAAGAAAAGGAATATCAAACGGAGTCCAAACAGAATGAAACCTTCGGGAACGTGATTTTCTCAACAAACAAGACCTAGGAGATTTGGACCCTATCAAGACACAAAAGAGGAGGCCATGAGGTAGGGGACGCACCTACCCCACCCCCCCACGCGCGCCCTCCACCCTCGTGGGCCCCCTGTTGCTCCACCGACGTACTCCTTCCTCCTATATATACCTACGTACCCCCAAAATCAGATACAGAGCCAAAATCCTAATTCCACCGCCGCAATTTTCTGTATCCATGAGATCCCATCTTGGGGCCTGTTCCGGAGCTCTGCCGGAGGGGCCATTGATCACGGAGGGCTTCTACATCAACACCATAGCCCCTCCGATGAAGTGTGAGTAGTTTACCTCAGACCTACGGGTCCATAGTTAGTAGCTAGATGGCTTCTTCTCTCTTTTTGGATCTCAATACAATGTTCTCCCCCTCTCTTGTGGAGATCTATTCGATGTAATCTTCTTTTTGCGGTGTGTTTGTTGAGACCGATGAATTGTGGGTTTATGATCAAGTCTATCTATGAACAATATTTGAATCTTCTCTGAATTCTGTTATGTATGATTGGTTATCTTTGCAAGTCTCTTTGAATTATCAGTTTGGTTTGGCCTACTAGATTGATCTTTCTTGCAATGGGAGAAGTGCTTAGCTTTGGGTTCAATCTTGCAGTGTCCTTTCCCAGTGACAGTAGGGGCAGCAAGGCACATATTGTATTGTTGCCATCGAGGATAACAAGATGGGGTTTTCATCATATTGCATGAGTTTATCCTTCTACATCCTGTCATCTTGCTTAAGGCGTTACTCTGTTTTCATTAACTTAATACTCTAGATGCATGCTGGATAGCCGTCGATGAGTGGAGTAATAGTAGTAGATGCAGGCAGGAGTCGGTCTACTTGTCTCGGACGTGATGCCTATATACATGATCATACCTAGATATTCTCATAACTATGCTCAATTCTGTCAATTGCTCAACAGTAATTTGTTCACCCACCATAGAATACTTATGCTCTCGAGAGAAGCCACTAGTGAAACCTATGGCCCCCGGGTCTATCTTCATCATATTAATCTACCAATACTTAGTTATTTCCTTTTGCTTTTACTTTGCTTTTATTTTACTTTGCATCTTTATCATAAAAATACCAAAAATATTATCTTATCATATCTATCAGATCTCACTCTCATAAGTGGCCATGTAGGGATTGACAACCCCTTATCGCGTTGGTTCCGAGGATTTATTTGTTTTGTACAGGTACGAGGGACTGTAAGTGCATCTAGTGCCACCCCTAGTTGGTTTTGGAGTATTCACGACAAACCTAGTTGAGGGACTAATGTGTTTGTGAGAATTGCAGGATAACACAGGTAGAAGTCCCTCATTGATTCGGTTTTACTACCAGAGATGACCCCTAAAAATGTATGAAGACATTGAAGTCAAAGGTGGTATATGAAGATATTCACATTGAAGACTATGACAAAAGAAGACACGTTATGAAGCCTATGGAGCTCGAAGACTTAGATCTTTCGTAGTTCTTTTCCTTTGTGTTGAGTCATAGGAACCACCATACTGTTAAGTGGGGTCCAGGAGAACCAGTTAGAATGACTGAAGTGATGCCTAAACCAAAAACCTATGTCTTCGAGTGAAGACAATGAGAGCGAATCTTGTCCAGAGCCGGACAAGTCAGCTTTGCTTGTAGCCCAAGTAAAGTTGCCATGAGAGTTTGGAATCTGACCGTTGAGACACGTGTCAGTTCCTTAGTGACCCAGGGTCATTTCGGACAAATCAGGTCGGGTTGCCAAGTGGCTATAAATAGCCCACCCCCTACAACCATAAACGGTTGGCTGCTCAGATTTCAGTGCATGGCTTTTGTCGTTTGAGAGCAACCCACCTCGAAGCCTTTGAGAGAGAGAATTCCTTGCGAGGATAAATCCCTAACCACCCAGAGCCAGAGTAAATTGGGCATCACTTAAGTCTTCTTGTCTGAGTGATCTGAAGACTGTGCATCCTCCAGCCGGTTAGGCGTCGCGTTCTGAGCATCCAAGAGACATTGTGGATTGCCGGTGAACGAAGTCTGTGAAGGTTTGGGAGTCTACCTTGAAGACTTACCAGAGTGATTGGGCGAGGGCTATGTGACCTTAGCTCAAGGAGAATACGGTGAGGACTTGGTGTCCTGAGCTGCGTGTTCAGGACTGGGTGTCCGGGACTGTGTGTCCTAAGGTTTAAATACCTAGCCGCTCCAACCAGACGTACAGTTGTCACAGCAACTGGAACTGGTCCAACACATCATTGTCTTCAACGAGTCAATGGTTTCATCTTCACTTCCTTTGTCTTACTGTTACTCATTGTGAAGCCATTGCATGCTTGCTCTATCTTTTGACTTCACAACATGAATGTATGATCTGTTTGGCTTCATAACTTCTTCCTACCTGATCCTTATTACACTGCAACTATTTGTCATTGTGCTTTCACTCTATTGAATACTTTACCATGGCTTGCCTAGTGTAATCTAACTTCCGCTGCATAGTAATAGGCATATCTTCGCTGTTTGTCTTCATAACTCCCACGTTTTGAAGACTTCCATAAAAATCGCCTATTCACCCCCCCTATAGTCGATATAACACACTTTCAATTGGTATCAGAGCAAGGTGCTCCCTTGTTCTGTGTGATTCGATTTAACCACATGGAGTTTTAGCTATGTCGATTGCAGGGATAATCAAAGTCTCCGCTGCGTGCCCCGTCTTCGATGGAACTGAATATCCCTACTGGAAGAATAAGACGCGCATGCATCTTGAAGCCATTGACGTCGACCTATGGTATGTCGTCGAGAACGGCGTTCCCAAGGCTGGAGAAGGTGTCACTGCTGCTGATGTCAAAAAGTTCACTCAACTGGACTCTACTGCCAAAAATATCATCTGTGGTCATCTGGCAAAAGGACAGTATGGCCATGTGAGTGCCTTGAAGACATCCAAGCTGGTCTGGGACTGGCTCTCCAAGGTCAATGAAGGCATCTCAACCCAGAGAGATCAGAGAATCAGTGTTCTTCGCAACCTCTTCAACCGCTTCAAGCGAAATGACAATGAGAATGTCCAGCACACATTTGACCGGCTCACTGACATCACAAATGAGCTTCAAGCCCTCGGCGCCACTGAGATCAACAAACATGAAGTCGTCAAGACGCTACTGAGATCACTTGATAGTTCGTTTGACATCCTAGCCCTGATGATTCAAGAACGTCCTGATTTCAAGACACTCGATCCGTCTGACATACTTGAGAGGCTCAACACACATGAGTTTCAGCTTTCTGAGAAAAGAGATATCTACGGTCCAAACTATGGGTGAACTCGTGCCTTGAAGGCAAATGCTGTTTCCTCATCTTAAGAAGAATCTAACAGCAGTTCTGATGATCCTGAAGACATTGGAAGGGAACTTGCAATGCTAGTGAAGAAGTTCCAGAAATTCACCAAGAAGAAAGGCTTCAGAAAATCTTCACGATCAAGCTCAAGGAATGATGAAGCTTCTTCTCATGACTACAAGAAGAAAACATGTCACAAGTGCAAGAAAACTGGACACTTCATCTCTGAGTGTCCACAGTGGGACAATGAGAACAGAAGGAAGAAGAAGAGCAAGGAATATGATTCTGACGACAAAAAGAAGAAGAAATACTCAAAGTCTTCTTCCAAGTCTTCCTCAAAGTCTTCATCACACAAGACGAGCTCATCTGGCAAGGCACGTGCGTTTGTTGGCAAGGAAATGGATTCTGAGGAGGAATCCGCGTCTGAGGAGGCAGAGGTGGAGTCTGAGGAGGAGTCTGATTCTGGCATTACAAGTCTGGCTACAGCATACGTCGCCAAGTCCATCTTCAACACTGAAGACAATGACTTCATCACCGACACCGATGCAAATGACAAGGACGACTCCACTCCTACCTACTGCTTCATGGCACGCGGTGCCAAGGTAAACACACGCACTACTCACTATCAAACATACGTCGCCAAGTTCATCTTCAACACTGGAGACAATGACTTCATCACCGACACCGATGCAAATGACAAGGACGACTCCACTCCTACCTACTGCTTCATGGCACGCGGTGCCAAGGTAAACACACGCACTACTCACTATCAAACATCTAGTGACGATGACTCTGACTGTGATTCGAAACCCAGCTACAAAACACTTGCTAAAATTGCAACGGAACAACAGAAAGCTATGGAACATATTCAAAAACTGTTAGACAGAAGCGATGATCTATTGGGTGCTGAAATGACTCGATCTGAATCCTTAATTGAAGACATAAAAAATCTTCACGTTAAGTATCAGGAACTTGAAGATCATCTTGATACTCTCTCAACAACTCATGAAAAGCTTTCCTATGATTATCTTCAAAGGAAGCAAGAACTTGAGAAATTGAGAGCGGCTCATGAAGATCTTCAAAAGGAAAACGAGTCACTTCGCGCCGAACAGATCAGTTCCGCTCAGGAAGGATTTGAACCACCATGTCTTAAATGCATTGAGCGTGATAATGCTACTTCTGTTGCTGAATGTTCCACTGCTACTGCTGTTGCAATATCTTCAACTGTTAATGTGGTAACTAACCCCTCTGCTGAGGATACCACTGCTATTGCTGATGAGAATGCTAGGTTGAAGACATTGCTTGAAATAGGGATGTACAAAAGTCTTAAAGGACATCAGACATTATGTGATGTCCTCAAGAAGCATATTCTGAACTGAAACCCTAGGAAAGAGGGTGTTGGGTTCGTAAGGAAAATAAATGCAGATGGCTCTTACTGGAAACCTGAGCAGTACCCCAAAACCACATGGGTTGCTGCAAAGGAACTTTCAGCAGATCCATCCAATTTATCTGGCTTCACTTGTGCTAACCCCATTATCATTGATGAATCCTTTGATGCAAACTATAAACTGTTTAAGAATCAGAATGGTGAAGTGTTTGCCAGGTACATTGGTACTAACTGCAGGAATGGACCGCCTATGAAGAAGATCTGGGTTCCGAAAATGTGTCTGGAAAATCTTCCTGTGAATGTCTTCATGACACCTCACATGAAGAAGACAAACCTTAGACCAAAGGCATCATACGGTCCAAAGGCTTCATACAGACAAAGGACTCACCTGAGTCACACTAACGCAAATGTTTTGCAGGGGAACCATACTCAGGCATATGAATATGAGAGCGGTTCATCAAACCGTCATGTTCATATGACCAAAAATTATTCTGCTTATTCTTATGAGTACTATTGTCCACCTACAAGACTGTTTGCTAAGGCTTCAAAGCCAAAATTCTCAGATGCTGCACTTAGACTTATTGCTTCTAAGCCACCCTTGAAGATGTGGGTGGTTAAGAAGGCTTAACTCTTTTTTGCAGGGAAAGGTCTCCAGCAGAAAACCAAAATCTTCTGACGCTATTGCTGGGGACCTTAAAAATCTTGTAGGGCGCAAGATAAAATGCCCGAATGGCATCATTATGTACTTCGTTCCTGAATCGCATGCTACTCTCCCTATTAGTCCTAATCTGGATCTAAGCTTTCATAACCCACTGGTTCGTCAAATGTTTTTGCTTCACAATTCTCTTCGTGAAGCCTATCCCCCTAACTGCACTGTAGGGTATGACACCAGCGTCTTCAAAGTCTTCAGAATGGATTATTGACAGTGGATGTACAAATCACATGACTGGCAAAAGACGCCTTCTTATGGACTCAACCTTACGTCCATCCGACAAGAGCCACATCACATTTGCTTTCACTAGTAAAAGTAAGGTATTGGGTCTAGGTAGAGTTGCAATCTCAAAGGATCAACACATGGATAAAGTCATGCTTGTTGAATCCCTTGGCTTCAACTTAATGTCTTTCTCAATGCTTTGCGATTTGAACATGATCGTAATGTTTGGAAAATATCGTTGTCTTGTACTAACGGAATCTGACAAGTCTCTAGTGTTTGAAGGGTATCGAAAAGACGATCTATATGTGGTAGATTTCTCAGCAGGGCCACAACTTGCAGTATGTCTTCTTGCAAAAGCTTCAGAATGCTGGCTATGGCATCGGAGGCTTGGGCATGCTGGCATGAGGAACCTCCACACCCTTGCGAAGAAGAAACATGTCATAGGCATCGAGGGCGTCAAGTTCAAGAAAGATCACTTATGCGGTGCCTGTGAAGCAGGGAAGATGACAAGGGCAAAACATCCCTCAAAGACAATCATGACCACTACTCGACCCTTCGAACTGCTTCACATGGATATTTTGGGTCCCACTCACTACTCAACTTTTACCACTACTGCTTGCCTCTATGGCTTCGTTATTGTTGATGATTATTCTTGATATACATGGGTGCACATAATCCTTTACAAGACTGAAGTGCAGGATGTCTTCAGACGCTTCGCCAATCGAGCTATGAACAATTTTGGCGCCAAGATAAAGCACATCAGAAGTGACAATGGCACTGAATTCAAGAACACTGGCCTTGATACATATCTTCATACCTTGGGCATCACACATGAATTCTCAGCTCCGTACACGCCACAGCACAATGGCGTCGTCGAACACAAGAACATAACACTCATTAAGATGGCCAAAACGATGCTAGATGAATACAAGACTCCAAGAAAATTCTAGACTGAAGCCATTAACACTGCATGCCATACAATCAATCGTGTTTATCTTCACAAGCTTCTGAACAAGACATCTTATGAACTCCTAACTGGCAAGAAGCCAAATGTCAGTTACTTCAGAGTATTTGGCGCAAGGTGCTGGATCAAGGACCCACACCACACCTCAAAGTTTGCACCAAAAGCACATGAGGGTTTTATGCTTGGCTATGGAAAGGACTCGCACTCCTACAGAGTCTTCAATCTCTTTCATTACAAAGTGGTTGAAACAGTGGATGTGCGGTTCGATGAGACACATGGTTCACAAAGAGAGCAACTGCCAAATGTGCTAGATGAAATTCCAGCTAGTGAATCAATCAAGCTAATGGGAATTGGAGAGATTATACCTTCTGAAGCTCATCCTGAAGAAGAACTTATCATCTCAGCACCTGATCAACATGAAGACAATGCTCAGCCTGAAGACATTCCTCTCAACAACAACACAGATCAGCAAGAGCAAAGTCTTTGCCCTGTACATCCTCGTGTTGCCAATGAAGTGCAGATTGACAGAATAATTGACAGCATCAATGCACCTGGTCCACTCACTCGTTCAAGGGCAACTCAACTGGCAAATTTCTGTGGGCACTTCGCATTCGTCTCAATCTCAGAACCCAAGAAAGTTGAAGAAGCCTTTATGGAACCTGAATGGATTCAAGCTATGCAAGAAGAGCTTCAACAGTTTGAGCTGAATAATGTATGGGAACTGGTTAAGCGTCCTGATCCACGGAAGCACAACATAATAGGCACCAAATGGATATACCGCAACAAGCAAGATGAGCATGGTCAAGTTGTCAGAAACAAAGCTCGTCTCGTTGCTCAAGGATATACTCAAGTGGAAGGCATTGACTTCGATGAAACTTTTGCTCCTGTGGCTAGGCTTGAAGCCATACACATACTGCTAGCCTATGCAAATCATCATAACATACTTCTGTATCAAATGGATGTGAAGAGTGCCTTTCTAAAGGGCAAGATTGAAGAAGAAGTGTATGTTGCACAACCGCCTGGCTTTGAAAATCCAAAACATCCTGACATGGTATACAAGCTCAACAAGGCACTGTATGGTCTCAAACAAGCCCCTAGGGCCTGGTATGATACACTCAAATACTTCCTGAAGAGCAAAGGCTTCATACCTGGTTCCCTAGATCCCACTCTTTTCACGAAGACATATGATGGTGAACTGTTTGTGTGCCAAATATATGTGGATGACATTATCTTCGGATGCACCAATCAGAAGTACAGTGAAGAGTTTGGATATATGATGCAAGAGCAATATCAGATGTCCATGATGGGGGAGCTGAAGTTCTTTCTTGGTCTTCAAATACGACAACAACGCAATGGCATCTTCATATCTCAAGAGAAGTATCTCAAAGATTGCCTGAAGAAGTTCGGTATGCAAGACTGCAAAGGCTTCACAACACCAATGCCAGCCAAACATCATCTGGGTCCTGACGACAATGGTAAAGAGTTCAATCAAAAGGTATACCGCTCCATGATTGGTTATTTGCTTTATTTATGTGCATCTAGGCCAGATATTATGCTTAGTGTTTGCATGTGTGCTCGATTTCAAGCGGCACCAAAGGAGTCGCATCACTTAGCTGTGAAGCGAATTCTTCAATATTTGGCTCACACCCCAACTCTAGGATTATGGTATCCAAAGGGCTGAGAGTTTGATCTGGTTGGATTCTCGGATGCTGATTATGCTGGTGACAAAGTTGATCGAAAGTCTACATCAGGCACATGTCACTTTCTGGGACGATCACTTGTATGTTGGTCTTCAAAGAAGCAGAACTGTGTATCTCTCTCCACTGCTGAATCTGAATACATTGCTGCTGGATCTTGCTGCGCTCAGCTTCTGTGGATGAAGCAAACACTCAAGGACTATGGCATTCATCTGAAGCAAGTGCCACTTTACTGCGACAACGAAAGCGCCATCAAGATTGCCAACAACCCAGTTCAGCACTCGAAGACAAAGCACATTGAAATTCGTCATCACTTTCTCAGAGATCATGTTGTGAAGGAAGACATTGATATCATACACATCAACACTGAAGAGCAATTGGCAGATATCTTCACCAAGCCCTTGGATGAGAAGAGGTTTTGCAAGTTATGGTGTGAGCTAAATATCCTGGAATCCTCAAATGTCCTGTGATCAGGCACACATCCTAACCCTTATGCATATTAATGACTTAGATGTGCAACACACGGAGTGAAGTATATCTTCAAATCAATGAAGACATACATTCTAAGTGTGAATACATTAATGTGGAATTTGACTTCAGAGTGCCACGATAATTGTGCGCCGTGTCTGGGTCTAATACTTCCTATACGGTGGGTAACGCCACCACCAAACGTTCTGTTTTGAAGTGTTTCACTCATGGCGTTACCTTGCAATGTCTTCACATTTGATTTGGCTTCGAACTCAACATATTTTCATGATTATCTTCACTATGTTGAGTACATATATATATATATATATATATATATATATATATATATATATATATATATATATATATATGCTAGTGTTCTGTCCTCTACAGCATTCACTTATAGCTATATCTTCGTGTTGAATCTTTTTGAACTAAGTGAATGTGATCGGACCCCAAACTTCTCTATGCTTTCTATCTCAAACTCTGTCTCTCCAAGTCATATGCATTCCATTGAAACTGTTGAATGTCTTCACTACGTCCTTGTCAGCAGAAGATATAGAGACAACCATAAAGTCCGTTTTCAATGCTCATTCCTCCACATAAAATCCGGAGAAGTAGGAACGACCGCCTGACAATCCAGGCGTGCGTGGGATGTGGAACTGCCCCCAAAATACCGCATGATGGCCACGTACTACTCAAATGCGAATTGCCAGGGGCACCTGAGTAATAGCGCAGTGCCGCCCCTGCACCTATAAATTCACACTTACCGCGGTCATTATCTCCTTCTTCCACCCTCGCACGAACCCTAGCGCCACCGCTAGCTCTCGACGACGCCGGCGACAAAGCGCTTCGCTGCCACAACCTCTCCGACGCCGTCTTCACGCCGATCGCGGACATTGTCCTCTCCATCGTCGCTGTAGGTGTCTTCCGTTGCCAAGTTAGGGCACGGAGGATTGAACTGCTCGGCATCATCTCCCACTTCGTCTAGCAGTTCCAAGTGTGGTAAATAAAACGTCTTTTTACAGCCCCTTTTGATCCCATGAATCTGTCACTTTCTACCATAAGAAGTTTCTCTTCACACAAGTTAGATCTCTCAATCTGCATCTCATAACATGCCTAGTATATTCACTTGTGCTTCATGAAGTAGTTAGATTCCTCACTTGTACTGATCTGTGGGTTCGTACAAATCTGGAACCAACTTCTTTTCTATGAGTGAATGTCTTCGCACGATGAGGTCAATGTCTTCTAAACTGATTTATCTTCAAAATCTTCTGAGAATGCATATGACCTCTTCCCCTTCCCTCGCACCTTAATGCTGTCACAGGTACATGTCCGTGGGAGAATCCTTTGGTTCTCATAGTCTGCATTCATTTGCAGAGTTTTTACAGCAACACATAAATTCTCCTGAAGTCAGTTCCTGTTGGTCCAGCAAAAGAAAGCCTTTGAAGCCTTTCAAGTTAAAGTTTATGGCTTCAGAAGCAGCAGCAAGGAAGGGGGGCAGACAGAGACGTGGAGGAACATCCAAAGATCTGCCTGATGACCTGGCAGAAATGTATAAAACAGATCCTGAAGAGAATTATGGGCAGCGCAAGACCCGAATCCAATGGATTCGACGCTATTGGGCAGAACACTGGTTCAAATACTGCTTCACAACCCAAGAGTATGCTGAGAAAAGTGCCATCAAAAGACCGTGGGGAGACATCTTATACAAGAACCTTGTACCCAGGTCCAGAGATGAAGCTATTGCCCAAAGCTTCTATCCATGCATGGTTCATGGGCCACAGCCTGATGATGCACATCCGTCGTCACTACTCTGGTGTCGTGACGACAATCTATTCAAGCGCAACTTCCAGTTTGCCCAACAATCAGTGAAGCAGAACAAGAAGAAGTTGGGGTTAGACTTCAACCCTGGTCCCTCCGCACCAAGGGCAGATGGCACACGCGATGCAGAACCCAATATCATCGGTCCGTATGCCAACCTTGAGGGCCTCATCACCCGCATCTTAGTCCAAGGGACTGCCGTGAATGACCCTCCAGCTGACACTGAGTCTGATGAAGCTCCTGCTGTACCGAAGCCAAAGCAGTCGAAGAAGCCAAAAGCTTCAAAGCCGGCCCCTTCATCAAAAATCTCAAGGGCGAAGCCATTGGCAACTGCACCTCCTGAAGACAGTGTGCAGTCTGAAGACGTATCCCGCGTCTCCAAGTCCATAAGGCCAAGATGCATCAGCCACACACCGGCAAAGAGCTCACAGCTGCTGACATTCTGCGCAGCGAAGCCATTGATCTATCAAGTGATGAAGATCTTGGAGATGACGCTCTAGAGCAGCTCATCAAGAGCAAAGAAGAAGCTGAAATCTTCAACAATTTTCCTCTCTTTGATGTCGCCATCATCCACAACTTCATCGACGAATGGTTTGCCACACCAAACATCAGCTTCGAAGATCTGCAGCTGCCTGTTGGCCTCAGCGTCGCCTTCCAAGGCACAATTGCTTCAGAACTTGCCATTGCCCAGCACATTGTTGAACTGAAGCAGAAAATTGATCATGAAAAGGCTCAGTTCAAGAAGAATATGGCCAAGCTCAGCGTGCAAGAAGTGAAGAGCTTCAAGACCATGTTGCATGAGCTCAAGGAAAATTTTCTGAAGAAGCGTGCAGAAGCCCAGGGCTCACGTGAGCGGATGAAGTCTCTGGCTGAAAGATGTGTACGAGCCTACAATGAGGCTAAGAAGCGCAAGGCACTTGGGCGTCCAGGCATCGACCCCAAGATGGCCGCGAAAAAGAAGAAGAAGCCTGCTATGGCTGAACCAGAGGCACCTAGGCAAGAAGCAGTTCCAATTGTCTTCCCAACTGCAACGACTGGCTCGAAGCCAAAGAGCCGGTCAACAGCTTCAGAGCTCAAGAAGACAAGAACTGCTGAGGCTGAAGCCAGGAAGAGGAAAAGCTCTGAAGCCTCTCCTACTGCCCCCAGCAAGAAGAAGCGAAAGATCAAGAAATCTCGGGCTGCTCCCACAGACCCCTTGATAGTTGAACCTATCTCTATGGTTCACCCCAACGCAGAACGACAACTGATAGTTCATGAGCCTGCTTCCACAGAGGCTCCTGAAGCTGAAGACATACCAGCAGTCGACCCCATCGCTGCTGAAGACATTGGTCATCAGGACAATGTACAAGATGATGCAACCCTTCCTCAGTATGAACACAGCAAACTCATCAGCATTGGTCGTCCTCTGACGCCAATTGCACAAGATGCGTCATGGGCGGATCGCCCTCAAGAGGAAGAAGACTTTGAGGCCCAGCCCACTCCAACCCCACAGGTGTCGTCCGCGTTCCGCAGGCTTCGCAAAGGTCCAAGGCCTCAAGTCTGTGCTGAAGACATTCCGGCTGCATCAGCCGAAGAAAATGAAGAAGTACCACAAGATCCTACTCCCCCGCTACACCATGAAGCAGTTCTCCAGGAGAACGTGCCTAAATCTGACCCTCCAGCTAGTCAAGTGGAGGCTGAAAATACTGAGGCTGCCACAACCAACACTAAAGCCAATGTGGAGCCCTCCCCACCAAAAGCTTCTGCAGACAGCGAAGCTACTGATCCAGACACTTCTGTTCCTGAGTCTGCTGCAGGTCCTCAATTTGATTACCATGTTGAGCACAGACCCTATGTCCAGAAGCCAGTCCCAAGGCAGCCGAGGTTCCCAGGTCCTGCATCAGCACCTTGCTCCTTTAACATCAATAGCTTCATGGCAGATAATACGTTCTTCAACAGCTCCAAGAACCCCTATTCAAGGGAAAGGATTTCATCAGATAGGTTCTGGAGCTATCCTCAGCGCAGCTACTATTCATGCATCCTATACAACCAAGGTCGCATCTTCCCGCACAAGCGCCTTGATGTTGAAGCCATTGCTGGTCTGCCATGTTTAGAGGAAGCATTGGATTGCTTCAAGCAAGTGGGTCTGCTGCAGTTTGTGGCTGATGAAGAGCACTGGAATGAAGAGCTTCTGCTGCAATTCTATGCCACCCTCCACATCAAAGGATACAACAGAGATCCGAAGACTTGGACCCTGGAGTGGATAACCGACAATGTCCATCACGAAGCCAATGCATTTGATATCATTGAGCTCACCAGCCTGCCCACTCCTGGCGAATTCTTTGAGGAAGGCTGTCCACTACACACTGAAGCTCTTGAGAGCATATTCCAAAGGCCTGAACCGAATATGAGTCAGATGCTCTCCATGATGAAGCCGTTGCCCCTCGATGCTCCTTATCCAACAGAGTTCTTCGTTGAAGACTTTGAGTACCTGCCCCGAACCATCTATCACATTATCCGGCGGACTCTCTGGCCTATCAAAGGGCACTCTCCAAATGCCAAGATCGAGGGTGCAATGAAGACTCTGATCTTCTGTATCCTTCATGGCAAATGCTTCAACGCACAGGACTTTTTCATACGCCAACTTGCTGCATCTGGCTCAGATTTACTTGGTTTGAAGTTCTATGCTCCTTGGGTAATGAGACTGATCAAGCTTCATTCTGCGATCTCATATCAGCCCTCAGCCCGCAACCATCGGATCTTCTTGCCAGATGTGGATAACTCTGCTGAAGCCATCTATGCTGAACCTGCCAAGCAACCTTTGAGTCTTTAGAATGCAGAACACCAGAGCTTCACTCAAAACGTTGAAGGTGTTGAAGCCATCTCTAGGGTGTATTCCTTGGCTGGCACTACACGTGCACCACACCCGGCTTCAACTGAAGCCACTGACAGTGCAACTGCTTCAAGACCCAAGAAGCGCGCTCGTGTTCTCACTGACCGAGAGCTTCTTGTGGCCCTTCATTAAAAACAAGATAGGCATCATGACTGGATAAAGCAATAGATGAAAATCCTCTTGGTGGATGTTAATCGCCTTTGAAATCTTGCCACCAAGAATGCCTTCGTTACCCATGAAACATGTCATCGTACATGGAAAGGGCTATCAATGATGTGCACTGAAGCTGAACTTGAAGAGGATGGCTTCACTGAGCGATTCAAGTTTGACACCACACCTCCTAGAAGGGCTGTGATGCAAAGCACACCATCACTTGAAGACTCTGAGTTTTCTTCATCTGCCGCCAAAGTCACTGCCAGAATCATTGATGAAGAAGACGATGCTACCTCACCACCACCTGCTTCAGCACCTCCAAGCTCTTCTGAACTGCCAAACACCTCCAACGACCTTGCTGCTCCTAGGAACGAGTAGACACTCTATGTCTTCAAACCTTTTTGGTCCTTGCTGACAAAAGGGGGAGAAGCATATGGGTTGATAGTCTTCAAGCGGGTCCATATGGGCGGGTGCTTTATGTTTTGTTATATTTTGCTTCGTCCTTACAACTCTTGTTTTACATTTGGTTCTTATGAGTTGTAGCACTTGAACCAGATGGTCGTCTGCTACTTGTTTGCCACTCTGTTTTGCGAAGATAAATTCCGCATGTGCGACGATAAATTCCGCACTTATCTCATTCTGCAGATGTCCATTTTCCATTATGCATGTCATTATCTTCATATATCTTCACATGCATAGTGGATTGTCATCATAAGCTGAAGTGGATCTCCACAAGTACAACCTGCCATGTGCATTTGCATTCCAAAAGCAAATTAACTTGTATGCACATCTTCAGGGGGAGCCCTTGCAACTTATGAAGACAATTCCTTATCCTTTACAATTTCACAGACTATATTCCCCGTTGAAAACTTCAACTAGTTTGTCATCAATCACCAAAAAGGGGGAGATTGTAAGTGCATCTAGTGCCACCCCTAGTTGGTTTTGGAGTATTGACGACAAACCTAGTTGAGGGACTAATGTGTTTGTGAGAATTGCAGGATAACACAGGTAGAAGTCCCTCATTGATTCGGTTTTACTACCAGAGATGACCCCTAAAAATGTATGAAGACATTGAAGTCAAAGGTGGTATATGAAGATATTCACATTGAAGACTATGACAAAAGAAGACACGTTATGAAGCCTATGGAGCTCGAAGACTTAGATATTTCGTAGTTCTTTTCCTTTGTGTTGAGTCATAGGAACCACCGTACTGTTAAGTGGGGTCCAGGAGAACCAGTTAGAATGACTGAAGTGATGCCTAAACCAAAAACCTATGTCTTCGAGTGAAGACAATGAGAGCGAATCTTGTCCAGAGCCGAACAAGTCAGCTTTGCTTGTAGCCCAAGTAAAGTTGCCATGAGAGTTTGAAATCTGACCGTTGAGACACATGTCAGTTCCTTAGTGACCCAGGGTCATTTCGGACAAATTAGGTCGGGTTGCCAAGTGGCTATAGATAGCCCACCCCCTACAACCATAAACGGTTGGCTGCTCAAATTTCATTGCACGGCTTTTGTCGTTTGAGAGCAACCCACCTCGAAGCCTTTGAGAGAGAGAATTCCTTGCGAGGATAAAGCCCTAACCACCCAGAGCCAGAGTAAATTGGGCATCACTTAAGTCTTCTTGTCTGAGTGATCTGAAGACTGTGCATCCTCCAGCCGGTTAGGCGTCACGTTCTGAGCATCCAAGAGACATTGTGGATTGCCGGTGAACGAAGTCTGTGAAGGTTTGGGAGTCTACCTTGAAGACTTACCAGAGTGATTGGGCGAGGGCTATGTGACCTTAGCTCAAGGAGAATACGGTGAGGACTTGGTGTCCTGAGCTGCGTGTTCAGGACTGGGTGTCCGGGACTGGGTGTCCTAAGGTTTAAATACCTAGCCGCTCCAACGAGACGTACAGTTGTCACAGCAACTGGAACTGGTCCAACACATCATTGTCTTCAACGAGTCAATGGTTTCATCTTCACTTCCTTTGTCTTACTGTTACTCATTGTGAAGCCATTGCATGCTTGCTCTATCTTTTGACTTCACAACGTGAATGTATGATCTGTTTGGCTTCATAACTTCTTCCTACCTGATCCTTATTACACTGCAACTATTTGTCATTGTGCTTTCACTCTATTGAATACTTGACCATGGCTTGCCTAGTGTAATCTAACTTCCGCTGCATAGTAATAGGCATATCTTCGCTGTTTGTCTTCATAACTCGCACGTTTTGAAGACTTTCATAAAAATCGCCTATTCACCCCCCTCTAGTCGATATAAAGCACTTTCAGGGACTCACGCATAGCCTCCTACTGGATTGATACCTTGGTTCTCAAAAACTGAGGGAAATACTTATGCTACTTTGCTGCATCATCCCATCCTCTTCGGGGAAAACCAACGCAGTGCTCAAGAGGTAGCAAGAAGGATTTCTGGCGCCGTTGCCGAGGAGGTTCCTGCAAGTCAAGATTTGGCTCCCGATAACGAGCCATTTCTGGCGCCGTTGCCGGGGAGTGCTATGCAAAAGTCAATATACCAAGTATCCATCATATACCCTTATCTCCCGCATTACATTATTTGCCATTTTCCTCTCGTTTTCCTCTCCCCCACTTCACCCTTGTTGTTTTATTCGCCCTCTCTCTCTATCCTCCTTCTCTTTCCCGTTTGCCTCTTTTTGCCCGCTTGCTTTTGTTTGCTTGTGCGTTAGTTCATTTGCTTGTCGTTATGGCTAGTCCCTTATCTGCTCCGTTGTCTCCTGAGTTCGAAATCTTTCACTTCAAACAAAGACTAGGAGAAAACTTAAAAGATGCCTGGTTGAGAATAATGGAGTCTTATCGTAATTGCACCTCTGAAATAAACCTGAGAATTTTTCTTCGCAATTTTTATGTTGGATTAAATATGTCTCATAGACAACTCTTGGATTGCGTTGCCAAAGGCAATTTTATTGAAATCGACCCCCATATTGCGCTTGAAATTATAGAAGGTATAGTGGGAACACTACCTCAACAAAAGGGGCCTCATCCTACTCAGGAAGAGACACAAGTTTTTGAAAAAAATTGTGAAGTTACTGTAGCGACCAGACCTCAAACAGTCTGATCTCTGTGCTCTGGTGTCATCCCTGGATCAGTAATGCTGACACCACACAGTACTCGGAGGATTTATAGCAAAGTAGCAATCACACACTTATTACATCGAGTGTCTCAAAAGAGAACTTAAATAAATATGGCTTAAGGCCATCTAATAACGATAACAGTGGAAGGCTTGGAAGATAAGTGAGTCCATCAACTCCAACGGCATCACTGAGTATAGAACCACGACCTAAAAACTCCTTAATCGTCGTCTGAAAAGTCTGCAACATTAACGTTGCAGCCCGAAACGGGTCAGCACATGGAATATGCTGGCAATGTAACACATAGAGAGTAATGGAATGAAACAACTATACTATATGCATATTTGGCTGGTGGAAAGCTCTATGGTTACAGTTTTTCGTAAAGCCAATTTTTCCCTACTTCAAAGGAATAGATTTATTTAACTATCATGGTAGTTGTTAAACATTGAGAATGGTTGACAGCATTCTCAATCCCAATTAAACATCATCATTAAACATAACCCAACAAAATTAATTTAGCATAACATGTTGAGATTCACATGATAATCCAGGTACTAGATACTCAAGATGTCCATAACCGGGGACACGGCTAACCATGATTAGTTTATTACACTCTGCAGAGGTTTGCGCACTTTTCCCCACAAGACTCGATCGCCTCCGTTTGGTTTCTCGCACTACATGGTGTTTGAGAAGACGGATGACCAAGACATAGTCTTTCAAAAGCGCTAGCACCTTACGATTGGGTAGACCGTACCACCTACATCCCCTACATCTGCTAGTCTACCACTGTAAGAGTTCGCACGACTTAGTCAACTATGCTAGAGCCCATAATAGCTTGTGGCTGCACACCGAAGTTTCTAGTATGAATAGTCTCATGATCCCTTTGAGCCTGGGTGGCGGTCCAAAAGAAAACAGGCAAGTCCTGGAATACCCAGGTGCCTCAATCCACCCAAATGTGTGTTTAAGTTGCCACCTTAGATAAACCATTAATTAATCAAACTCACATCTGTCATGGATATCACTCATCCAATCCACGTCTACTTGCATAGCATGGCATAATAAGCAAACGTAGAAGTAACTCCCAAAGGTTTGATACTAAACAGGTAATAGGTACTACCTCATCTACTTCCCATCCCGCAATTTAGTTAGATCCTAACCATGCAATGTGTGAGGATTGATCTAATGCAATAAAACTGGGTAGTAGAAAAGGTATGATCAAAGTGTTACTTGCCTTGCTGATGATCCGCGAAACCTAGCGATTCGAAGTAACAAGCGGCGCACTCCGGGTATTCTATCGCAAACAAACTAACAAGCATACAGTAAGTACTCATCTAATGCACGGGTAAAACTCAAATAAGAGATCTAACTAGAAGGTTCACCTTAAGAACTCCGGTTGGCAAAAAGAATCAAATCGAACGAAGCAACGAAAGTCACACGGCGAAAGAAAACAACTTCGTTCTACTAATCTGGATCTAGGGCAAATTTTACAGTAACAAAATCTTGTTTAAGTTGGTTAAATGGATAGAGGGTTTCGAGACGAAACTCTAGGCGCTTGAATCGCCTGATTCCGATAAACGAGCGAAAAGTTAAACTAAATCGAAAATCGGATCAGGAATCGCGATCAGAAAATCGCGGATTTAATCCGAGAAAAAGAAAAACGACGAACGTTCGCTAGAACGAACGAACAGACGAACGCTCGCTATTTAAATAAACCAGAAAACCGATCTATTTAAAAAAACGAAACTAAAAACCGGCGGAAAACTGACGGAAAAACCGAACGGTTTTTCGAGAAAAAAAACGGCGTCATGGAAATCGAGGCGGCGGCGAACCTCGGCGAGCGTGCGGCGGCGGCGGCGGGCGGCGAGGCGGCGCGGCAGGCGGCGGCGGCGGCGTGGGTGGAGGCGGGGCTGGTGGCTAGGGTTTGCCCCGGGTGGGCTGCCCCGGCTTATAAAGCCTGCCGGGCCGGAGTCCTAGTCACACACGGCCCGGTTAGGTCGGTGCGCGTTTTATTATTATTATTATTACGCGCAGAAGAAAAATAAAAAGAAATACTAAACGGACTCCAAAAATTCCGAAATAAATTTTCACGGGCTTCTAAAATCAAGCTGCACAAGGTGAACATTTATTTGGGACCTAAATGCAATTTTGAAAAACGCACATTTTTCCTAAATTCAAATAAAACACCGAAAAACTCTGAAATAAAAATCTTATTTGATTTTATTATTTGATCCTCAATATTTCTTTATTTTGGGAAAGTCATTTTATTCCCTTTCTCATATTTTTGTAATAGAAATAATTGATGATAAAATAAATAAAATCAAACGATCCTCTTCTCAAAATTTGAGAAACTCAAATATGAAAATAACGAAATCCCCAACTCTCTCCGTGGGTCATTGAGTTGCGTAGAATTTCTAGGATCAACCAAAATGCAAAATAAAATATGATATGCAATGATGATCTAATGTATAACATTCCAAATTGAAAATTTGGGATGTTACAAACCTACCCCCCTTAAGATGAATCTCGCCCTTGAGATTCGGGTTGGCTAGAAAATAGGTGAGGATGGTCCTTGAGCAAATCTTCCTCTTGTTCCCAGGTGGCTTCATCATCGGTGTGGTGGCTCCACTGAACTTTGCAAAACTTGATAACCTTGCTATGGGTAACTCGGCTGGCAAACTCAAGGATCTTAATTGGTTTCTCCTCGTAGGTCAAATCGTTATCCAACTGAATAGTCTCCAATGGCACTGTATCTCTCAACAGTATGTCAACCATCTCCGCGTGGCACTTCTTTAACTGAGAAACGTGGAACACATCATGAACTCCTGACAATCCTTCAGGCAATTCCAACTTGTAGGCCACTTCTCCCATACGCTCCAAAACTCGATATGGTCCTACAAATCGTGGCGCTAACTTTCCTTTAACTCCAAAACGCTTTGTTCCCCGAAGTGGAGATACTCGAAGATAAGCTCAATCTCCGACTTCGTAAACTGTCTCCTTGCGTTTAGAATCTGCATAACTTTTCTGTATGGACTGGGCTATCTTGAGCCTATCGCAAATCAATTTCACCTTCTGTTCAAACTCTTTAATCAAGTCAGGTCCAAACAACTGGCGGTCTCCAACTTCGTCCCACGACAATGGTGTCCTGCACCTCCTTCCGTACAAGGCTTCGAAAGGGGCCATCTTTAAACTAGTTTGGTAACTGTTGTTGTAAGAGAAATCTGCATATGGACAATTATTGTCCCAACTAGATCCGTAATCTAGCGCACAAGCTCTTAGCATATCCTACAAAATCTGATTTACTCTCTCGGTCTGTCCATCTGTCTGTGGATGAAAAGTTGTACTGAATTCTAGCCTGGTTCCCAAAGTTTTGTGCAACTGCTTCCAGAACTTTGAGGTAAACTGGGTTCCTCTATCTGATACGATACTCCTCGGAACTCCATGCAAACATATGATCCTGGCCATGTATATCTTCGTCAACTTAGCACTTGTGTAAGTGGTCTTTACTGGGATGAAATGGGCTACCTTCGTCAATCGATCGACTACAACCCAAATCGAGTCATAGCCTGAACGAGTCCCGGGTAATCCCGTGATAAAATCCATGCCTAGCTTATCCCACTTCCATTCGGGTATCGGCAATGGTTGTAACAATCCTGCTGGCTTCTGATGCTCTGCCTTTACTCTCTGACATACATCACAAACTGCTACATACTCCGCATTATCCTTCTTCATTACGGTCCACCAGAAAATATCTTTCAAATCCAAATACATCTTGGTATTTCCTGGGTGAATCGAATATGGTGAATCGTGGGCCTCTTGCAAAATCAACTTCCTGATCTCCGGGTCATTGGGCACGTAAACGCGGTCTTCAAACTATGGGGTGTCATGCTCATCCTCACGAAATCCTTTAGCTTTTCCTTTGCTCAGTTTCTCCTTTATAGCGGCAATCTCTTTGTCAGTTTTCTGAGCTTCCCTGATTCTATCCATCAAAGTTGACTGAATCTCCAATGCTTCTACATAGCCTCTCGGAACTATTTCCAAACATAGTTCACGAAGATTTTCTGCTAACTCCCTTGGTATTTCTCCCGTCATTAATGTATTGACGTGGCTCTTACGGCTTAATGCGTCAGCTACTACATTAGCCTTTCCGAGATGGTAATGCAATCTCATATCATAATCCTTGATGAGCTCCAACCATCTCCTTTGTCTGAGATTCAACTCCTTCTGGGTGAAAATGTACTTCAAACTCTTATGATCCGTGTACACCTCACAATGATTTCCAATGAGGAAATGTCTCCATGTTTTCAATGCATGCACTACGGCTGCTAACTCCAAATCATGCGTGGCATAATTCAACTCATGAGGTTTCAGTTGTCTTGAGGCATATGAAACAACTCTCCCTTCCTGCATAAGCACTGCTCTAAGTCCTCGACGTGAAGCGTTGCAATACACCTCATAATCTTTGGTCTGGTCTGGCAAAATCAACAATGGTGAGGTAACCAAACGTTTCTTCAACTCCTGGAAACTAGCCTCACACTCCTCCGTCCATATGAACTTGGTATCTTTCTTCAACAACTCCGTCATAGGCTTCGCAATCTTTGAGAAATTCTCAATAAATCTCTGGTAGTATCCTGCGAGTCCAAGAAAACTCCGGATCTCTCCAACTGTTGTTGGGGCTTCCCACTTGGTCACGGTATCAACTTTAGTGGGATCTACCGCTATACCTTCTCCAGTATAATGTGTCCAAGGGTCCTACTTCCTTCAACCAAAACTCACATTTGCTGAACTTGGCATATAATTGATGTTCTCTGAGCTTTCCAAGTACCAAACGCAAATGCTCCTTGTGTTCCTCTTCATTCTTCGAATAAACCAGGATATCATCAATGAACACTACGATGAACTTATCCAAGAACTCCATAAACACTTTGTTCATCATGTTCATAAAATATGCGGTTGCGTTAGTCAGACCAAATGACATAACGGTATACTCGTACAGCCCATACCTGGTGGTAAAAGCTGTCTTAGGAATATCCTGTTCTCGAATCTTCAACTAGTGGTATCCTGATCGCAGATCGATCTTGGAAAATACCTTAGCTCCTTGCAATCGATCAAACAGATCGTTGATCATTGGTAGTGGGTACTTGTTCTTGATTACTTCATTCAATCCTCGCTAATCGACAACCATCCTTAACGATCCATCTTTCTTCTCCACTAGAAGTACCGGTGATCCCCAAGGCGAAGAACTTGGGCGAATATATCCCTTATCCAGTAACTCCTTAATCTGCTTCTTAATTTCCACCAAATCCTTTGCTGGCATCCTATATGGTCTCTTTGATATTGGCCCTGTGCCTGGCAATAGCTCAATCAAAAACTCAATATCTCTATCCGGTGGCATGCCTGGCAATTCTTCTGGAAATACTTCAGGGAAATCCCTTACCACTGGTACTTCCTCCTGCACAACTGCTGTTAGGCAATTTACTTGAGTCCTGTTTGGCACATGCCGGGATACATACTTGATCCTTCTCCCTTCTGGGGTGGTAAGAAAAATTGACTTACTAGCACATTCAATATTCCCTTCATACTTTGATAACCAATCCATGCCTAATATCACATCCAATCCTTGAGATTCCAATACTATTAGGTCTGAGGGAAAAACATAGTTACCAATCCTTAATGGTAACCGATCACACCATAGACTAGCCACATACTCTGCTCCAAGCGAGGTTACTAACATGAGTGACCTAAGGGCTTGGGTTGACAGGTTATACTTATCCATAAATCCTCTTGAGATGTATGAATGTGATGCACCAGTATCAAAAAGAATGAGTGCAGTAAATGACTTAACCAAAAACTTACCTATTACTGCATCGGGCTGAGCTTCAACCTCCTCCACGCTAACGTGGTTCACCTGTCCCCTGTTGAAAGTGTTCGGCTTCTTCCTAGTACTTCCATTGCCATTTTGGCCTTCAGGACATTCATTGGCATAATGTCCGGTCTTTTGACACTTAAAGCAAGTGACTTGGCTTAGGTCCTTCTTGGCTGGGGTTGATGGGTTGGTGCGATTCTGGTCGTTGCTTCCTCCATTTCCATTACCATTCTTGGTGCCATTATGATTGTGCGAGCTACCTCCTCCATGGGTATGCTGAAAATGTCCTCCCGGTCTAGGGGTAAAACGTGGCTTCTACTGAGCTCCTGAATTGTACTTTCCTTGTCCATACTTCCTCTTTCTATTCTCAATTTGCTGCTACTTCCCTTCAATCATAAGAGCACGATCTACCAACTCCTGGTAGTTGTTGAAGGTTGCTATCATCAACTGCATGCTCAACTCATCATTTAGTACTTCTAGAAACTTCTCCTGCTTAGCTGACGTCATCTGGGGCATAACGTGCTAACTTACTAAAGTCCTCCACATACTGGCCAACTGTCCATCCTCCTTGGCGCAAGTTGCGAAACTCACGCTTCTTCATGGCCATAGCTCCTGCTGAAACATGGGCAGTACGAAAAGCCTGCTGAAACTGGTCCCATGTGACAGTGTCGACTGGGAAAGTGGCTGTAAAATTCTCCCACCATGATGCTGCGGGTCCTTCTAGCTGATGTGCGGCAAACTTCACCTTCTTCGCATCTGTGCATCCTGCTGTGGTCAACTCCCTAGCTGTCTTGCGGAGCCAATCATCTGCTACTATTGGCTCGGTGCTACTGGAAAACACCGGCGGATTCAGCCTAAGAAAACGGGCTAAGTGGTCAACAGGTGGTGGTGGTGGTGGTGGGTTGTTGTTGTTGTTCCCCTGGTTCTGATTCTAGACTAGCAACTGCATCAATGTGTTCTGCTACTGGATCAACTGGGTGAGCTCCGGTGGAAAGGCAAATCCGGGGTCACGTCTCGGAGGCATCTGAGGGGTTTAGAAAAGATGAGATGTAAGAATAGAGGGGGTCTAAAGAGAAAACACTACCCATAGGCACATGAGGCAAAAGCAAACAAGTCACTGCATTCAACCAAATAAGGGCATACAATCGATCTATCTGTCGCAAAAGTGCTCGGACTACTATATTTACATGGTGGACTACTACTACTGATGAGGTGGTCTACTAGAAATATTCTTCGGTTGCAGACTCCATGATATCTGCTCCAGCTTCATCAACATAGTCATCATCGCTACTATCTGGATCCGAATCGGTGCCGTCGATGATGATGTAGTCTTCTGGGCTAATCTCCTTGGGTTCTTCATCTTCATCTACTGGCGTAGGGCCTCCCATAAATATTCCAATCTTCTTGATCAGGTTGTCATTCTTATCCACCAATACCTCAATTTCCTCTTCATAATCTTCACGTGTAGCCTTGAGTTCTTCCTCCAGTTCCTTTATTCTTGTCTTAGCCTTCTTCAGATCTATCATGTCGGCACACATCTGGTTCTCCTGTCGTCGAATGTGCTGGTTTAGCTCCTGGATAAAAGCTGCAATTGATCTATCCTTTCTGGTGCTGATCATCTCCCAATGCTCATCTCGGCACCCACAAATCTGGTAGATAGTATCCTTGAGATCCTTGCGGTAGACTTCTCCAATGCGTCCCATGGCGATGTGAGCTGCCATGCTCTTTCCTAGACTCCAAGTTGGTGCATCAAAAGAAAACTCTATGGGCTCAGTGACTAGCATGAACGTCCTTCCTGGAACTTGAACTTGAATCATCCAGCGCTCTTCTTCAGGTAAAGTGGCGTTGTAGGTTCCTGTGAAGCTTGGTACTCCTATGTTCAGGTATCTAGTGACTTCCTTCAAGTGACGTCCAAAGGGTGTATCTTCATCCGGTTGCGTGAACTTGTTCCTTGCATCCGCCATCCTAAAAGAGTAGAAAAGATGAGGAGTCAGAGGAGAAGAGAGTGAATAGTGATCTAGGTCTTTAGCTTAGTGGTCGTGTCCTACAGTCAGCGTGTGCTCTGATACCATCTCTGTAGCGACCAGACCTCAAACATTCTGATCTCTGTGCTCCGGTGTCATCCCTAGATCAGTAATGCTGACACCACACAGTACTCGGAGGATTTATAGCAGAGTAGCAATCACACACTTATTACATCGAGTGTCTCAAAAGAGAACTTAAATAAATATGGCTTAAGGCCATCTAATAATGATAACATCGGAAGGCTTGGAAGATAAGTGAGTCCATCAACTCCAACGGCATCACTGAGTATAGAACCACGACCTAAAAACTCCTTAATCGTCGAAAAGGTATGATCAAAGTGTGAGGATTGATCTAATGCAATAAAACTGGGTAGTAGAAAAGGTATGATCAAAGTGTTACTTGCCTTGCTGATGATCCGCGAAACCTAGTGATTCGAAGTAACAAGTGGCGCACTCCGGGTATTCTATCGCAAACAAACAAACAAGCATACAATAAGTACTCATCTAATGCACGGGTAAAACTCAAATAAGAGATCTAACCAGAAGGTTCAACTTAAGAACTCCGGTTGGCAAAAAGAATCAAATCAAACAAAGCAACGAAAGTCAAACGGTGAAAGAAAACAACTTCGTTCTACTAATCTGGATCTAGGGCAAATTTTACAGTAACAAAATCTTGTTTAAGTTGGTTAAACGGGTAGAGGGTTTCGAGACGAAACTCTAGGCGCTTGAATCGCCTGATTCCGATAAACGAGCGAAAAGTTAAACTAAATCGAAAATCGGATCAGGAATCGCGATCAGAAAAATCGTGGATTTAATCCGAGAAAAAGAAAATAGACGAACGTTCGCTAGAACGAACGAACGGACGAACGCTCGCTATTTAAATAAACCGGAAAAACAGATCTATTTAAAAAAACCGAAACTAAAAACCGGCGGAAAACTGACGGAAAAACCGAATGGTTTTTCGAGAGAAAAAAACGGCGGCACGGAAATCGAGGCGGTGGCGAACCTCGGCGAGCGTGCGGCGGCGGCGGCGGGCGGCGAGGCGGCGCGGCGGCAGCGGCGGTGGCGGGCGGCGGCGGCGGCGCGGGTGGCGGCAGGGCATGGGGCTCGAGGCGGGGCTGCGGCTAGGGTTTGCCCCGGGGGGGCTGCCCCGGCTTGTAAAGCCTGCCGGGCCGGAGTCCTAGTCGGACACGGCCCGGTTAGGTCGGTGCGTGTTTTTTTTCTTACGCGTAGAAGAAAAATAAAAAGAAATACTAAACAGACTCCAAAAATTCTGAAATAAATTTTCACGGGCTTCTAAAATCAAGCCGCACAAGATGAACATTTATTTGGAACCTAAATGCAATTTTGAAAAATACACATTTTTCCTAAATTCAAATAAAACACCGAAAAACTCCGAAATAAAAATCTTATTTGATTTTATTATTTGATCCTCAATATTTATTTATTTTGGGAAAGTCATTTTATTCCCTCTCTCATATTTTTGTAATAGAAATAATTGATGATAAAATAAATAAAATCAAACGATCCTATTCTCAAAATTTGAGAAAACTCAAATATGAAAATAACGAAATCCCCAACTCTCTCCGTGGGTCATTGAGTTGCGTAGAATTTCTAGGATCAACCAAAATGCAAAATAAAATATGATATGCAATGATGATCTAATGTATAACATTCCAAATTGAAAATTTGGGATGTTATAGTTACTAAAATCTTGCAGAAGTCTCTTGAACCTCTTAAGAACGTTAGTGGAAATATTCACCGCATGAATATGTTGATTACCCTTTGCAATAAGCAGTTGGATTCATTAGATCTAAAAAATTCAGAATATGAAGGGAAACGTAAAGAACCTCTCGGATTCAAGCTTGATTCCGCTAAAAAGTTGAAAACCAAAGATGGCAATACATAGATCTATCCTTGCTTGTTATGCCTAGCTAGGGGCGTTAAACGATAGCACTTGTTGGGAGGCAACCCAATTTTATTTTTATTCCTTGCTTTTTCCTCCTGTTTAGTAATAAATAATTAATCTAGCCTCTGTTTTGATTGTGCTTTTTGTCTTTAATTAGTGTTTGTGCCAAGTAGAACCGTTGGGAAGACTTGGGGAAAGTCTTGTTAAACTTGCTGTACAAAACAGAAACTTTAGCGCTCACGAGAACTGCTGTCATTTTTATTTGGAAAGCGCTATTTAGTTAATTATTTTTCCAGATGATTAATAAATAAATTCCTCACGTCCTGCAATTTATTTTAGAATTTTTGGGGTTCCAGATCTTGCGCTAGCTACAGATTACTACAGACTGTTCTGTTTTTGACAGATTCTGTTTTTCGTGTGTTGTTTGCTTATTTTGATGAATCTATGGCTAGTAAAATAGTTTATAAACCATATAGAAGTTGGAATACAGTATGTTTAACACCAATATAAATAAATAATGAGTTCATTACAGTACCTTGAAGTGGTCTTTTGTTTTCTTTCGCTAACGGAGCTCACGAGATTTTCTACTTTGAGTTTTGTGTTGTGAAGTTTTCAAGTTTGGGGTAAGAATTGATGGATTATGGAACAAGGAGTGGCAAGAGCCTAACCTTGGGGATGCCCATGGCACCCCCATGATAATCTAAGTACACCTAAAATCCAAAGCTTGGGGATGCCCCGGAAGGCATCCCCTCTTTCGTCTACTTCTATCGGTAACTTTACTTGGAGCTATATTTTTATTCACCACATGATATGGGTTTTGCTTGGAGTGTCTTGTATGATTTGAGTCTTTGATTTTTAGTTTACCACAATCGTCCTTGCTGTACACACCTTTTGAGAGAGCCATACATGATTTGAAATTTGTTAGAATACTCTATGTGCTTCGCTTATATCTTTTGAGTTATATAGTTTTGCTCTAGTACTTCACTTATATCTTTTAGAGCACGGTGGTGGATTTGTTTTATAGAAACTATTGACCTCTCATGCTTCACTCAGATTATTTTGAGATTCTTAAATAGCATGGTAATTTGCTTAAAATCCTAATATTCTAGGTATTCAAGATTAGTAAAATTTTCTTATGAGTGTTTTGAATACTAAGAGAAGTTGGATGCTTGATGATTGTTTTGAGATACGGAGGTAATAATATCATAGTCATGCTAGTTGAGTAGTTGTGAAATTGAGAAATACTTGTGTTGAAGTTTGCAAGTCCCGTAGCATGCACGTATGGTAAACGTTATGTAACAAATTTGAAACATGAGGTGTTATTTGATTGTCTTCCTTATGAGTGGCGGCCGGGGACGAGCGATGGTCTTTTCCTACCAATCTATCCCCCTAGGAGCATGCGCGTAGTGCCAAGGTTTTTGCTGACTTGTAGATTTTTGCAGTAAGTATGTGAGTTCTTTATGACTAATGTTGAGTCCATGGATTATACGCACTCTCACCCTTCCATCCTTGCTAGCCTCTTCGGTACCGTGCATTGCCCTTTCTCACATTGAGAGTTGGCTTAAACTTCGCCGGTGCATCCAAACCCCGTGATATGATACGCTCTTTCACACATAAACCTCCTTATATCTTCCTTAAAATAGCCACCATACCTACCTATTATGGCATTTCCATAGCCATTCCGAGATATATTGCCATGCAACTTTCCACCATTCCGTTTATCATGACACATTCATCATTGTCATATTGCTTAGCATGATCATGTAGTTGACATAGTATTTGTGGCAAAGCCACCGTTCATAATTCTTTCATACATGTCACTCTTGGTCCATTGCATATCCCGGTACACAGCCGGAGGCATTCATATATAGTCATCTTTTGTTCTAGTATCCAGTTGTAATCATTGAGTTGTAAATAAATGGAAGTGTGATGATCATCATTTTCTAGAGCATTGTCCCAAGTGAGGAAGTATAAAAAAGAGAGAAAGGCCATATAAAAAAAGGGGAGAAAGGCCAAATAAAAAAATGAGAGAAAAAGAGAGAAGGGACAATGTTACTATCCTTTGCCACACTTGTGCTTCAAAGTAGCACCGTAATCTTCATGATAGAGAGTCTCTTGTTTTGTCATTTTCATATACTAGTGGGAATTTTTCATTATAGAACTTGGCTTGTATATTCCAACAATGGGCCTCCTCAAGTGCCCTAGATCTTCGTGAGCAAGCAAGTTGGATGCACACCCACTTAGTTTCTTTTGTTGAGCTTTCAATACATTTATAGCTCTAGTGCATCCGTTGCATGGCAATCCCTACTCCTTGCATTAACATCAATCGGTGGGCATCTCCATAGCCCATTGATTAGCCTCGTTGATGTGAGACTTTCTCATTTTTGTGTCTTCTCCACATAACCCCCCTCATTATATTCTATTCCGCCCATAGTGCTATGTCCATGGCTCGCGCTCATATATTGCGTGAAAGTTTATAGGTTTGAGATTACTAAAGTATGAAACAATTGCTTGGCTTGTCATCGGGGTTGTGCATGATGAGAGCATTCTTGTGTGACGAAAATGGAACATGACTAAACTATATGATTTTGTAGGGATGAACTTTCTTTGGCCATGTTATTTTGAGAAGACATAATTGCTTAGTTAGTATGCTTGAAGTATTTTTTTATGTCAATATGAACTTTAGTCTTGAATCTTTCGGATCTGAATATTCATGCCACAATTAAGAAGAATTACATCAAAATTATGCCAAGTAGCACTCCGCATCAAAAATTCTATTTTTATCATTTACCTACTCGAGGACGAGCAGGAATTAAGCTTGGGGATGCTTGATACGTCTCCAACATATCTATAATTTTTGATTGCTCCATGCTATATTATCTACTGTTTTGGACATTATTGGGCTTTATTATCCACTTTTATATTATTCTTGAAACTAACCTATTAACCGAAAGCCCAGCCAGAATTGCTGTTTTTTGCCTATTTCAGGGTTTCGATGAAAAGGAATATCAAACGGAGTCCAAATGGATTGAAACCTTCGGGAACGTGATTTTCTCAACAAACAAGACCCAGGAGACTTGGACCCTACGTCAAGACACAAAAGAGGAGGCCACGAGGTAGGGGGTGCGCCTACCCCACCAGGCGCGCCCTCCACCCTCGTGGGCCCCTTGTTGCTCCACCGACGTACTCCTTCCTCCTATATATACCTATGTACCCCCAAAATCAGATACGGAGCCAAAATCCTAATTCCACAGCCGCAACTTTCTATATCCATGAGATCCCATCTTGGGGTCTGTTCCGGAGCTCCGCTAGAGGGGGCATCGATCACGGAGGGCTTCTACATCAACACCATAGCCCCTCCGATGAAGTGTGAGTAGTTTACCTCAGACCTACGGGTCCATAGTTAGTATCTAGATGGCTTCTTCTCTCTTTTTGGATCTCAATACAATGTTCTCCCCCTCTCTTGTGGAGATCTATTCAATGTAATCTTCTTTTTGCGGTGTGTTTGTTGAGACCGATGAATTGTGGGTTTATGATCAAGTCTATCTATGAACAGTATTTGAATCTTCTATGAATTCTTTTATGTATGATTGGCTATCTTTGCAAGTCTCTTCGAATTATCAGTTTGGTTTGGCCTACTAGATTGATCTTTCTTGCAATGGGAGAAGTGCTTAGCTTTGGGTTCAATCTTGCGATGTCCTTTCCCAGTGACGGTAGGGGCAGCAAGGCACGTATTGTATTGTTGCCATCGAGTATAACAAGATGGGGTTTTCATCATATTGCATGAGTTTATCCCTCTACATCATGTCATCTTGCTTAAGGCGTTACTCTGTTTTCATTAACTTAGTACTCTAGATGCATGCTGGATAGCGGTCGATGAGTGGAGTTATAGTAGTAGATGCAGGCAGGAGTCGGTCTACTTGTCTCGGACGTGATGCCTATATACATGATCATACCTAGATATTCTCATAACTATGCTCAATTCTGTCAATTGCTCAACAGTAATTTGTTCACCCACCGTAGAATACTTATGCTCTCGAGAGAAGCCACCAGTGAAACCTATGGCCCCCGGGTCTATCTTCATCATATTAATCTACAAATACTTAGTTATTTCCTTTTGCTTTTATATTACTTTGCATCTTTATCATAAAAATACCAAAATCTTATCTTATCATATCTATCAGATCTCACTCTCGTAAGTGGCTATGTAGGGATTGACAACCCCTTATCGCGTTGGTTGCGAGGATTTATTTGTTTTGTGCAGGTACGAGGGACTCGCGCGTAGCCTCCTACTGGATTGATACCTTGGTTCTCAAAAACTGAGGGAAATACTTACGCTACTTTGCTGCATCATTCCTTCTCTTCGGGGAAAACCAACACAGTGCTCAAGAGGTAGCATACGCCAGGCCTTGTTTCCATCGGTTGTTCCTTCCAAGCCGGTTGGCTCCCGATGAATGCCATGTATTCCATTGCCTCCCCATGAATACAACGACGACACAGTTTCTCCCTTCCGACCCAGCCATGTACACGAGCCCTGGCCGTACATACGCGCGAGTAGGCGTTCGAGACCCCGCCCGTATATACGTACGTGGCCGTATTTACTTTCTTGCACCCCGGCCGCTGTACGTACATGTACATTCTACGTGCGCATCTCTACTACGACACGTGCGTGCCTCTACTACGACACGTGCCCTTCCTTACGTGGCCATGGTTCATCGCTATAGCCTGCAGACAGACCGATCGTTTGTACATACACGTTCGCGACCAGAATGACAATGCTACGTACGCTTCGACCAGGTGGGCCCCAAATGTCAGGCACCTCCTTGCGTGCAAATATGTAGCTAGTGGGTCCCAGCAGTCAGGGGTGAATCATTTTTTTCCCGTAATATGGACACACTTCCTTGTGTGCGAAGATGTAGCTGGTGGGTCCCAGCAGTCAGGGGGGAACATTTTTTTGCGAAATACGGCGTCCCGTCCAGTGGGTCCCTGCTATCAGGTGGAGGAATCATTATTTTCTACGTAATAAGGAGGCACGGCCGTGGACCTAGCTGTCAACCTCTCCACGTACAATACTCTTCCGATGGAAGTCGTTCGTTGACCACATTGACCACGCCGCACCAAGAGCACCAAGGTGGTGGACGACGACGAGGCCTAGGAAGGGGACGACACGGAGCCGGGGAAGGCGCGGCAGTGGATGCCCACGCGGAGAGGAGTACGAGGGTTCACTGGTTCGGCTGCGGTGTGAGGCTGCCGTCGCCGCAGGGCCTGGCCAGCGGTGGGAGTAGTAGGGGGCGGTGAGGCCTCCGCGGCAGCACAGCTGGCCACGGGAGGGAGGAGCAGGCGGCACGACCGGCGCTGCTTTGGGCGGCTGGAGCAAGAAGACCATAGGAAGAAGCACTACGGCTGTTGGATCGACATCCTATGGTCACTGGAGTTAGAATCGTTCATATTGACTAAGTTGACAAAGCCCTCCGTCCCCGTTAACTTAGTAGGTCCACATGTCAGCCTCCCACTATGATGGGTCCTAGCTAGCAGGGGGAGTATTCATTTTTTGTGCGTAATAAGGAGGCACTTCCTTGCGTGCAGAGATATAGCTGGTGTGTCCGACCTGCCAGCGGGGCGAACATTTTTTCGCAAAATACAGATGCCCTTCCGGTGGGTCTCAGATGTCAGATGGAGGAATCATTATTCTGTGCATAATAAGGAGGCATTTCCTTGTGTGCGGCAGTGGACCCATCTGTCAGCCTCTCCATGTACAGTCCACATCATATGGATGTCGTTCGTTGACCACGTTGACCACGGTGCGTCGAGAGCACCAGGGCGGTGGACGACGGCGAGGCCTAGGAAGGGAATGACACAGAGCCGGGGAAGATCGGCGGTGGTTGCCCACACGATGGGGAGTACGAGGGTTTACTGGTCCGGCTGCCGTCGCCAGAAAATAACAGGAGGTGTGGGTGAGTAGAGGAATGGCCTGGCCAGCAATGGAGTAGGGTGGGCGGTGCGGCCTGTGCGGCTGCATAGCCGGCCACGAGAGGCGGGAGCAGGCAGTCCCACAGGTGCTGGTTTGGGCGGCTGGAGCAAGAAGATCAGATATTGAAGAAGCAGCACGACCGTTGGATTAACATCCAATGGTCACTACTGCTAGAATCGTTTGTCGACTAAGTTGACAAAGCCTTTCGTACACGTCAACCTAGTTGACCCACAAGTCAGCCTCCAAATCTATCCCAAACAGCATACAGGCCAAAATTTCTAGCCAGATTTGAATTAACTTAAAAACTAAACACACCTTAATTTAAATCCAGTGAAATTTTACCCGCACAAAAACAATGAAATTTAAAATATCAAAATTCGAAAGAAAAAAGTATTATGGAACTAATTGCCTGTTTGTTGTATTTTATTTTATAGCCCATTTAATATTACTTATAGCCCATTTCTTATTACTTATAGCCCATTTTCTGGGCAAAATGCATCCCTCCTCGTCTTAAAAGATTTCCGGCCCAGTAGGGCGTAGGAAAGCAAGTAGGCCTACTTTGGTTATTCTGCAAAAAACAAAATAGTTGGGCTAGCCATTTTCAGAAAGGAAAAAACAAACTAGGCTGGTCATGTGCTAAACATATGAAATAAAAGCCCGGGCTAGACAAGCCACAACTCCCGAACAACCCAGTTGATACCCTTCTCCGTCCCGAAAAACAAAATTACTGCGCGCTCTGTTGGGTCCCTACTGTCATCCTCACCATGTACAGTCATCTCCTTATTCCTCTCGGTTGTTGACCATGTTGACAACACCGAAGGGTGGCGCCACGGCGAGCGAACCAAGGCGGAGGATGATGGTGAGGCCTCGGACGGGAACGAACAGTAGCCGGGGAAGATGCACAGAGTTTTCGGGTGCGATGTGGCCACGATGCGTGCACGGCAGCACAGCCAGCCGTGGGAGGTGGGAGCAGGCGGCCCCACTGGCGCTGGTTTGGCTTTGGTGGCTGGAGGAAGAAGAGACTGAAGAAACACGACAGATGTTGAATGTCAACCCAACGGTCAAGGTTGGCACAATCGTTTGTTGACTAAGCTGACACAAAGTAGCATACTTTTTTTATATATAGGAAGAAAAGAAAAACTAGGGTCGTTCGCCTGATAACATTCCCGAAACTGCGATCGTTCGATCTTGCGTCGCACCTAAACTGCGAGGAAAATGCGTTCGTCTGCCGTCCTCCTTCGAGGGAACGTTCGCCACATAAGTGACTAGCACCCTTGGTTTTCAACCGAGAGGTCTTGGGTTCGAGTCCCAGGA
Organism: Triticum aestivum; assembly: GCF_018294505.1. Taxonomy (NCBI): domain Eukaryota; kingdom Viridiplantae; phylum Streptophyta; class Magnoliopsida; order Poales; family Poaceae; genus Triticum; species Triticum aestivum. Next base: position 320,187,293 of record NC_057806.1, on the reverse strand, counting down.
ACTCTCAATTTTTTCCTCCTTCATTCCTCACAAAAAATAAAGAAAATCAAAGACTTGAGAAGGCCTATAGAACAAGCTAGGGTACCAATAAAGAGACGTTGCTGAGTTTTAGAAAAAAGAGAGACGTGCTCCTGTAGCTGGTTCGAATCCAAACCTATACTATGACTATATATGGTGCTATGCTACCATGCAAGTAATGAAACTGACATATCCAACGTTTGCTTCTCCTCTTCTCTACTTACTCTGCCTAGCATCAAAAGCTGTAGCCACAACAACTATGTCCACTAGCTGCTCGTCCACCTGCTTGCTACCTCTTGAGCACTGCGTTGGTTTTCCCTTGAAGAGGAAAGGGTGATGCAGTAAAGTAGCGTAAGTATTTCCCTCAGTTGTTGAGAACCAAAGTATCAATCCAGTAGGAGATCACGCTCAAGTCCCACGCACCTACACAAACAAATAAGAACCTCGCAACCAACGTGATAAAGGGGTTGGCAATCCCTTCATGGTCACTTACGAGAGTGAGATCTGATAGATATGATAAGATAATATTTTTGGTATTTTTATGATAAAGAGAAATAAAGATGCAAAGTAAAATAAACGGCAATAAAAATAACTAAGTGTTAGAAGATTAATATGATGGAAGATAGACCCGGGGGACATAGGTTTCACTAGTGGCTTCTCTCAAGAGCATAAGTATTAGGGTGGGTAAATGAATTGTTGTCGAGCAATTGATAGAATTGAGCATAGTTATGAGAATATCTAGGTATGATCATGTATATAGGCATCACATCCGCGACAAGTAGACCGAAACGATTCTGCATCTACTACTATTACTCCACACATCGACCGCTATCCAACATACATCTAGAGTATTAAGTTCATAAGAAAAGAGTAATGCTTTAAGTAAGATGACATGATGTAGAGGGATAAATGTAACGCCCTCAATGCAGCTATATCTCCCACGTGTCGAAGCACGACTTAGAGGCATAACCGCATTGAAAGCAATGTCGCAAGTGAGGTAATCTTCACACAACCCATGTAATACATAAGGGAAAGAGATACATAGTTGGCTTACACTCGCCACTTCACACAATTACATGAATAAAGCATTACATCAACCAGATACAATCAAGGTCCGACTATGGAACCCAAAATAAAAGAAGACTACCCCAAAAGCTACACAGATCCCCGTTCGACCCCAACTGGGCTCCACTACTGATCAACTAGAACGAAACAACACAAAGGACAAGATCTTCATTGAGCTCCTCCTTGAGCTTGGTTGCGTCACCTGCACGGTATCATCGGCACCTGCAAACTGGTTTTGGAAGTATCTGTGAGTCACAAGGACTCAGCAATCTCACACCCTCGCGATCAAGACTATTTAAGCTTATGGGTAAGGTAAAGGTATGAGGTGGAGCTGCAGCAAGCGACTAGCATATATGGTGGCTAAACATACGCAAATGAGAGCGAGAAGAGAAGGCAAAGCACGATCGTGAAACTATGATCAAGAAGTGATCCTAGAACAACCTGCGTCAAGCATAACTCCAACACCGTGTTCACTTCCCGGACTCCGCCGGAAAGAGACCATCACGGTTACACACGCGGTTGATGTATTTTAATTAAGGTCAACTTCAGGTTTTCTACAACCGGACATTAACAAATTCCCATCCGCGCATAACCGCGGGCACGGCTTTCAAAAGTTCAAAACCCTGCAGGGGTGTCCCAACTTAGCCCATAACAAGCTCTCACGGTCAACGAAGGATATTCCTTCTAGCGGGAAGACCCGATCAGGCTCGGAATCCCGGTTACAAGACATTTCGACAACGGTAAAACAAGACCAGCAAAGCCGCCCGATGCGCCGACATCCTGATGGGAGCTACACATATCTCGTTCTCAGGGCAACACCAGATAGGTCAAGCTACGAGTAAAACCAGCCCTCAAGTTTCCCCGAGGTGGCCCCGCAGGCTGCCCATTTCGGACCAACACTTAGACAAGCACTGGCCCGGGGGGGGGGTTAAAATAAAGATGACCCTTGGGCTGGCCTAACCCAAGGGAAAAAAGGCTAGGTGGCGAATGGTAAAACCAAGGTTGGGCCTTGCTGGAAGAGTTTTATCCGAAGCGAACTGTCAAGGGGTTCCCATTATAACCCAACCGCGTAAGGAACGCAAAATCCGGGAACATAACACCGATATGACGGAAACTAGGGCGGTAAGAGTGGAACAAAACACCAGGCATAAGGCCGAGCCTTCCACCCTTTACCAAGTATATAGATGCATTAATTAAATAAGATATATTGTGATATCCCAACAAGTAAACATGTTCCAACAAGGAACAACATCTCCATGTTCCAACAAGGAACAAAACTTCAATCTTCACCTGCAACTAACAATGCTATAAGAGGGGCTGAGCAAAGCGGTAACATAGCCAAACAACGGTTTGCTAGGACAAGGTGGGTTAGAGGCTTGGTTCAACAATATGGGAGGCATGATAAGCAAGTGGTAGGTATCGCATCATAGGCATAGCAAAAGAGCGAGCATCTAGCAAGCAAAGATAGAAGTGATTTCGAGGGTATGGTCATCTTGCCTAAAATCCCGCAAGGAAGAAGAACGAGTCCATGAAGAAGACAAACAGACATAGTCGAGCGGGTCCTCAAAAATCACGACGTTACCGGAACCAACCCGAAGAAGCAACACCGGAAAGAAGCACACAACATAGTAAACAACCAACACATGAACACGGTATGGTATGCGGGATGCGGTATGCGATGCATAATGCATGATTTGCAAAGGGATGATTGAACCTGACCTCAACTTGTAAATCCAAGAGTGCCACTGGAAAGATGAGGTGATTTCGGTTGAAATCGATATAAAGATCACCGGAATTGGATGCACGGTTTGGAAATGGCAAGCAAAACAAATATGGCACCGGTCTGCGATAAACAGCAAGTAGCCATCTAAATGCATCGAGATAGTTATGCTACAGCACTCAAACATGGCAACAAAATGCATGGCAGGGATCCACTCATGATGCTTGACAAAATATGAACACTGAGCTACGGCTAATTCATCGAATAGCAAGCTCAAACAAGCATGGAAAAAGTGCAAATGATAACAGGTTTCAGACTTAGTGAAATAACAACAAATCTGGAATTTAACCTCAGGTAGCACACTTTGGAGCATGAAAACTACAAACTACAGGAACTTAACATGGCAAAGTAAAGCATGGCATGAAGCTACTCAAAGAGCTTAATAAAAGTCCCTTAGTGACCTGGAGCCAAAAGGGATCACAAAATACAATTGCAAGCATGTTAACATGGCAAAAATATAATCAGATTACAGACTTAGAGAAAAACTGGAGCATGCAAAACTGCTAACAAGTAGGCATGTTTACGAGCTCGATGCACTCTCTACAGAGCAAGGCATGACAATCTAAGCACACACCCAGTAAGAATACACATTATATAAGCTAGACATGGCAAGAACAACAACATAGCATGCACGGATCAACAACAACATCCTTGGCAAAATCGCTAACAAGTAGACAATCTGCCCAGATTCACGAAATAGCAAAAGTAGAGCTCGATTGACTCAAGCTAGGTTGCTCCATAATTGCAAACAAAGACATGGATGGATAGAGCACCACAAGATTAACAAATCATCCTTACTGATCATCCTCAAAAGAGGCACGGATCACTAGGAAACAACATGAACATATGGCATGTTGATAAAAACAGGACAAGGACTTAGTGAAATCCCACGTCCCTGAAATCAGCCTTAACGAAGGCACTACTTTGCAAGCTTGTGCTAGTCGCCACACATATCACCAAAAATATATGGTAAGCACCTCTGTAAAGATGGCATGGCATATAACAAAACGCATGTAGAGCTCAGGAGCATATCATGCACACATTAATCATGGCAAAAATGACAAATAGCTATTTGATGCAGCAGATCTGACAAATAACTCATATAGCTCTCTTCCAACAGCATTTCAGGCATCAAGATGAGCTCAAATGAAAATGATGCAATGAGATGAAATGATGTACTCACTGAGTCGAACATTTTGATATGCTATACATGCAAAACTGAGCTACGGATGCAAAGTTACGACATGATGCACATGGGCATCAGAATCATGGAAATCTCGGGGAGTTAGTGGAATTCTCACCCAGATCTAGGGTTTCGTGGCACGGACTTCAAGGATCGCCGAAAAAGTTGCCGGAAGAGCCGCCTAAGATGGGGAAGATGGCAGGGAGGCACGGGGCGGCACCGGGGAAGAGGGGACGGCCGGATCCGGTCCGGCGGGGCCAAATCCGGGGCAGGCGATGACGGCGAAGGTGGTACGTGCCGGCGAGGCGTGCGGCGGTGGTCGCCGGTTAGCGCGGCGGACGGCGGGGCAGGGCGCCACGGTGGGATCGCCGGCACGAGGAAGCGCAGCGGCGCGAATCGGCGAGCCGGTGCCGGTGCGGC